>NC_137945.1:35778182-35933182 GCF_963969265.1 Rhamphochromis sp. 'chilingali' | reverse complement strand
AATCCCATGCAAACGTACACCTATCTGGAACAACCCTGACATATTACAAAACAATAATATGATAAACTTTTCAGATTGGAGTGGTAAAGGAATCAAATATTTAGAACATATACTAGAAGGAACAGAATTTATTCCATTTGATGGACTAGTTACACAATATGGGATCAACAAGAAAAGATTTTTAGAATATCAACAAATTAAATCCATAGTAAAAAAGAAATTTAAACCGGGTCAAGTTGAACTACAAACACCACCAAGTGTGGTTCAATTTCTTACTCTTAAACCCCCCAAATTACTATCCAAAATATACAGAATGCTTTCTAAAACAGATGAATCAATATCACTTCCTATTGCAAAATGGGAAGCGGATTTATCAGTTAACTTAGACCTAAACTTCTGGTCTCAGATTTGCTTAAAAACCTTTCATCTAATTAGAAATCCCAGTCTTCAATTAATTCAATACAAAATATTACATAGAGTGCACTATACAGGTCATCGGATGTTCAAGATGGGCTTTACGTCTACCAACAACTGCTCACACTGCCAAACCAATTCACCGGACAATTATATCCACGCTCTTTGGTTCTGTCCACCAGTTCAGAAGTTTTGGCGCGAGATATGTGAAGACTTATCGAAGTGTCTGAAATGTAACATTCCAACTTCCCCCTTAGTGTGTTTGTTGGGCAGCTTAGATAATGTCACTTCAGAAAAGAATATCGCCCATATGATTTTCACTGCCCTATGCATAGCCAAGAAAACAGTCCTCATGAACTGGAAAAATAAAAATAATCTTAATTCTAACCAATATAGAAATTATCTATTAGATTACATTAGTCTTGATACAGCCTCTGCCACCACATCAGATCAATTGCTCTGGGCTCCTTTGATCAGCTCCATCACCTAGTGGGGGTGGGGGGCATAGTTTGGTCCCGCCTTCACTGTTGTGATTGGTGTGGGGGTAGGGACAGGCTTAGGGCGTCGGGGGGTTCCCCGGAGATCTTATGTGCTGCACAATAATGTTTAATATTTAGTATTTACTGTCATATTCCCATATATCATTGTGATGTTGTTTATTCTATTACTCTTGTTCTCTTCTGCTTGCTTTCTTTTTTCTTTCTCAGCAGGTGATCCAGGTGATCGATATATGCATTTTTTTATTTTTTTCTTCTTTTTTTTCTGCTCATTCTGTTGGTTTTTGTCTTTTGCCCTTCTCCCCCGTCCCTCTTCTCAGCTGTTTCTCTTTCCCTCTTTCTTTCTCCCCTTCTTTCCCCCAGTCAAGTCTGTCCCGTATTCAGTAAGTGAAAATAAAATAAACAATAAAAGGTGAATCAAATGGACCATTACGGCAAGGCTGGGATGGTCAATTTGGTAAAGTAAATCCGTTGGGCATCTTTCTTTGCCTTTAGACAACAATTCTGATGCAAAAGAGCCAAACGGGACAGGCAAAAAAAAATAAAATAAAAAATACCCGTGTAGGTGTGGACACAGTGTAAAAGAGTTAGTAGTTTATTTTATTACTACCTGTAATTTATTGCAGATTACTTGTATTTGCTTAATTATTTACTAAATGTTTGAGGTGTGAAATAAACCGCAATGGAGCAAAATATGGGCGTGTGTGGTTGGAGGATGTGTTAGTGCGTGTGCACGCGCGGGGGGGCGCGAACATTTTTCTTGTAAAACAAAGGGGGGGCCAGCAAAAAAAGTCTGGGAACCACTGGTATAAGACCTTTCAGAGTCTTATATTCTATCTCCTTTTTGTTGTCTTTATAGAAGGCCAGCGAAATGGCTGGAGACATGATGGTACACTCAAAAGAATGAATGAGGTGGCTTGTTCAGTGTATATTAATTATTTTCATTTTACTTAAAATATATGTTTTTGGTAAGTTAAAATATGTTTTTCTAATTAAGTCTACGTAATTGTGTCTATTATTGTGTGTACAGAATACTAATGTGTTACTTGATGGCATAACATTTAAGTTAATTAGGATCGATATACTTCGTATATCCACAATGTGGCAGTAATGCAAAAACAGTTGCAATAAAACTGCAAAGAACAACAGGGTTTCAGGGCTTGGGCCTGCTCATGCGCAAGACTTCAAATTTAACTTAAAAACGTTGTTTTTGGCACCAAGCTGCTGTTTCTTTTTTTTCCAAATAAGTTGGATGTACTTAATTCATTTGTGTGGAACCTGCTGACAAAATAGATTTATGTGAAACTAATTAGTAAAGCACAAGGTGGCTGAAAATATAATATTTGAATTAATCTAACTTAAATTTCACATTTTACTACCACAAATAAGAAATGTGCTTAAAAATTAATCTAAACTATCTCACCTGTAAATACATCATTTATGTTCATACAACACAACTTGATTTAGGTAGTCTTAAATATCTCCTGTTAATCCTAAGGAGTTTTTTTAAAATTAGATGACCTAAAGGTTTTTGCTTTAAACTAACAATGTAATTTCGTGGAACCTGTTGACAAAATAATTGTAATTAAAGTCAACGTTTCATTTTGTTTGAGTGTAGGATGTGAGCAGTTGGTGATGTTTGCTGATGATATTCCTGGAGGAGCTTTAGAAATCATTTGAAGTGTTTAATGAACATAATATATGACAAAGAGTACAAGGAAAAAAAATTCTCAAGGAGGGAGGGGTCAACATGGGGCTAGAAGGGGGTGAATAACAGCCTGTTTAAAATATGGAGGGACACATTTAAGGATTATTCATTACCTTAAGAGTAAATGGTGTGTGAGACCTTTTTGAACAGTGAAGTTGCTAAAGTGTCAAATGGGCAAAACAATGGCTTCATTTTATCAACCAAACTGATGAGACTGTTCAGAGAGGTGGCAGGTGTCTCTGTGTGCAGGCAGGAATAGGACCCAAAGTGCAGACTCACAGCAGGCAAAACTGTATTTCAAAACTCAGCTTTTATTGCTGGAGGGCAAAACGTAACAAAAATCCAAATAAACTTACATGAGCAGGCAGACAGAACACACAGCATAAATGAGAGTAGATCACAACACAGACACAGAAACACAGGGCTTAAATACACAGAGGGAGCAATCAGGGAATGAATAACAGGAGGGAAACACAGCTGGGGCAAATCAGGCCTAACGAGACAGGGGAAGCAAAACCAGATGCACTTACATGAGACAGACTTTCAAAGTAAAACAGGAAACATAACACAGACGTGAACTTGACAAGGGGCTACAGCTGACAGGGGAGACAGAGCAACTAGAGAACACAGAGACATAAACCATAAGACAGAACTCAAAGAAACCAAAGGAGGCTGGACCAGACGAGGAGGGTGGCGCTGCAGGCGACGGCGTGGGAGCCGCAGGTGGTGGCGCTGCAGCGGAGACAGGTTGCTGGACGGACCCCTCGGACCCCTCGGACCCTCCAGCGGAGGCGAACAAAGGCTGGTGCGGTTCTCCAGAACCCCCAGCGGGAACAGAAGGCTGGACAGGCCCCTCGGACCCTCCAGCAGGACCAGGTTGCAGAACAGATGACTGGGGAGAGGAGTGGCGGTGGCGATGTTTCCTTCTGGAAGAGGGAACCGGTGGAGAAATGGAGACGACCTCCTCATCCTCCGACCACATAGCCGCCAGGGAAAAGGCAGGCGAAAGGACAGGCGAACAAGGTCCCGGCTGGCGTGAGGAAGGAGAGGAAGTCCGTGGCAGCGTGGAGGCAGGTGGAGAGTGTGTTGTCCTGGGTCAGCGGTAAAGAAGTGGAGGTGGAAATAGAGAGAGCAAGCTCGCCAGCCCGGACTTGCTCCCTCCAGGCAGCTATGGAGTTGCCCAGCACAGTGTCTGTAGAAAGCTGAGTTAGCCGAGGGTTGCTCCGAATGACAGCGTCTACTGCGCTTAGCCCAACCGCCATGGTCCTTAAATCCTTGGACTGGGCAATGCCGTCAAGAAGCTTAATCATCCGCTCCATCTCAGCGTTAAACTCAAAGGCTGAAGAGTCGCAGGGTCCATGTTCTGGTCGCGATCTTCTGTCAGGTGTCGCTGTGTGCAGGCAGGAATAGGACCCAAAGTGCAGACTCACGGCAGGCAAAACTGTATTTCAAAACTCACGTTTTGCCCTCCAGCAATAAAAGCTAACAAAAAGCCAAAAAGTAGTGATATGATGTTCTGTATCGAGGCTTCGGAGCGTGTGTCGAGTAATGGAGGGAGCGTTTCCGCGATGCGCATATCGAGGCTTGCTTCATTTATGGGAGGAGCTGAAAATGATGACGTCCGAAGCCTCGCTGCCCGGCTGTACCACGTGACTGGTTCATGAAGTGGTTCGAACTTTGCCGCGAGATATGACAGCGATATAAACCCTCAGACTTCAATCAAAATGTGGGTGTTTGATGGAGAGTTGTTAGTGAGAGTTTGGAGACAGTTTGGAGGTTTATGAGAGTGAGGAGAGAAAGTCAGGAGAGAATGGAGCCAGCTAAGAAGAGGAGGATGTCCTCCCCTGTGTGGGAACATTTTGATCTTATTCCTCCCAACAAGGTATGTAAATTTCTACAGAAGATGTATTTTCATAATACTGATGGTGCAATACAATTTATGTTAAGCAGTCTGTACTTTTGTACAAGGTGAAGTGTTTGCTATGTGCCAGGGAGCTGGGATATAACAACAACACCTCATCCATGCTTAGGCACTACAGAGCTTTGCATGAGAATAAGGGGAACACCGATTGTGGAGCAAGACCAGGTGAGCCATCAAATGCAATGATAATATAGCATGCAGTAATGTTACTAAATGATATAACAATATTATACAACTGTTATAAGTTACGTGTGTGATATTTATATTTGTGCTTTGTCTTTATTGTCTTTCCTCAGGAGAACAATCTCAAATAGATGAAGACCTGGTTACCATGGTGATTGAGGACTCCCAGCCATTTAGCATTGTGGAGGACAAAGGATTCAAAAGATTTGTTAAATCATTAAATCCTAGCTATGTTCTCCCCACTAAAAAGGTCATAAAAGCAGTGAAAATTTAGTTTTTACAGAATAAAATGTGAACAGGCAGGACTGAGGCCTCAGTGTGTAGCTGTCCATACCTCAACGTTACAAAAGCACAACTACTGTCCACACCCCAACCACACCTCACCTCACAGTAAATGATCATTTCCATTTCAAGCATTTCCAAATGATCATTTTCCATACTGCCACTATAAATATACACAGTATACTGCCATCACTACAATATACATGTTTTACACACTCCTTTTGTTGTTGACATTTACAGGCTGTGTGCAAAAGGCCACACTCTTCAAATTCATGCCAACTAATATTTTTACGTCCAGTAGGTGTCCTGCTAGAGCAAATGAAGCTTCAAGAAGCTTTGCGCTGGGGTGAACCAATTGGATGAAAAGCTTCAGTGCTTCATGAAGCTTCATGAAGCTTCATCTGCCCATCACTGCCAAAACACCAAATAAACTTACATGAGCAGGCAGACAGAACACACAGCATAAATGAGGGTAAATCACGACACGGACACAGAGAAACACAGGGCTTAAATACACAGAGGGCGCCATCAGGGAATGGGTAACAGGAGGGAAACACAGTTGGGGCAAATCAGGCCTAACGTAACAGGGGAAGCAAAACCAGACGCATTTACATGAGACAGACTTTCAAAGTAAAACAGGAAACATAACACAGAGACGTGAACTTGACAAGGGGATACAGCTGACAGGGGAGACAGAGCAACTAGAGAACACAGAGACATAAACCATAAGACAGAACTCAAAGAAACCAAAGACTAGAAATGATAAATATAATAAACTCAAAAACCCTGGGCCAACGACCCAGGCATCCTAACAAGAGGTTGGTGCAAAGAGTGATGAGCAGCTAATATGTTCTTGATATTATGGGTCTCATTAACACAGAAAGGTTTCACACTCTTTATTTGACTGAACAGTTGGAGCAGGACGTGCAGACGTGACAATGTTTCTGATTGTGTCAAATAAAACTTCTGAATTCTCTTGCTGTTTGGATAAAATACGTGGCCTTCACATTTGTGATATTATTAGAAGAATGTAAGAGCTCTTTATATCACAAAGATGCAAGTTTATTCTTTGATTGTTTTTTCTGTTGGGAACAAAACATTTTTACAACAATTTGTTGTTCTATAAGGATCGTGGTCCTTGATGGACCTACACTGACCTCATGTCAGATTTGTAGATAGATTTAGCCTATGTTTCTATTTTCAAACCCTTTAAGCTGAGAGAACATTTCATTTACAGCTTGTTTTAAGTGTGATAGAGACTCAGTCCTGGGGGGAATACCCTTTATATGTGCAGGTGTACAGAACTAAAACTGCTGAGTGGAACTGCATGCATTGCACAGAAACGTGCACAGTTCCTGTTACTGTAGAGAATCCCATATTTGCTTTATTAGACTGTAGGACAGAAACCCCAGGGGAAACCGTGGGTTAGCTGACCAAGTTAATAACAAGCTTTGTGTGGCTGTTTGTCCTGATCACCAGTGTTGGGTAAGTGAACTTAGATAACGAACAGAAACCCTGAGTATGCCAAACTCACTTCACTGCATAGGGCCCAGTTACACTGCTGTGTAAATGAAACACTTTAATGATTGGTTATGTGTCAGTACTATTAGAACAGCTGACACATACCTTCTCTAAAGACCAGGTTTTTATGGCTTTTAACCCCAAAACATGCTACGCCAAAAAGCAGTCCACCCACAGTCCCCCGGCACAGATTAGTAATACACTATTAGAGTAGTAATACACCAGTAAGTGCCAGGATGATTGTCCTGTTTTATACATCAAGGAAACCAAACAACCTCTGGCCAAGCACATGGCTTAAGGCAGAAGAGCTACCTCATTATCACCATCATTGATTATTATGTCTAAAGCTGGGTTACATCTTAAACTAATTGAGCTAATTTAAGTTAGAATTTAACTTCTATATAAAAAGAACTTTACAGGTACTTTAAAATGACTAAACCACAAAAACAACACATGCTATTGTAAAGTAAGTGCAGCTTTGATTTAATATTACACTGCGTTCACATGCTTATTTTTTGCATAGACATTTAGACATGATGATTTGTTTTTTGTATGTACATTTATTCACTGACTGTTTTCATTCATTGTTACTGATCTCTTTGGCAGTTCATCTATTCCTATATGCATTTGTACTTGACGCGTCAAAGTAAAAATAGATAAATAATAATGATGATAATTTACTATTATTATTATTATTATTGCAGCCACAGGTAGGTGGCAGTAATGCATCTCTATAGTCGTTGTCAGCCGCCGATACAGAAGAAGAAGACTTCGTCCGAAAGACCGTGGAGCGCAGGCCGGTCGTTGTGTCCCAGTCATGGCGGGTTTCAGTAAATATCTGACAGCTAGGAACTCCTCCATAGCGGGCAGCATTTTGTTTGTGTTCGTGCTGCTGAAGCACAGGAAGCGGACCAAGTCAAACAGGTAAGCGGCTGCTGTGTGTCGCTCAGCAGCTGGTTGTCAGCGACAGTCATGCTACTGAGGAGCGGCTAGCAGCTGACAGGCGACCTGCCGCTGCTCGGCGCTCCCGAGGCTCCTTTCTAAGCAGGCACGTTTTCTGTGTGCTCTTCGGGGTCCTCTTGTTTCGGCATACATCCCAACACGAACAGAAATAACGTGTTCCCGACACACTGTCGCACAGCCAGAATTCTGTGGCTTGGTGTCTTCTACTGTTTCTTTCTCAGTAATGTCGTACTGTCAGCCAAAGTTGTGTGTGTAATCTAATAAGCTAGTGTGTAGTTATCTGTCAGCCACGACAGCAGTAACCCCGCTGGCAGGTGACGTGGTGAATGTTGTGGGAAAGAGGTCGCTCTGAGGCGGTGAAGGCTGAGGCTGTAGTCCCGTGTGTGAGTCCTGTAAACGGGCCTCATGCTACAGGATGGCAGCGGAGGCCACAGTTACCAGCGTGTTTATCGTTTAATGCCCTGTTTTTCAGAGGAAGCTCAGACCTGGTGCTGAACACGCAGGTATGTTGAAACACCCTGAGCGGAGTGTCCAAAGTCTACATAATACTTAGTTTGGTGCATTTAATTCTTGTCTGAACCTCTTCATGCAGAAGGATGGCAAAAAAGATCGCGCAGCTGTGGACAAAGTTTTCTTCCTCCGGATCCTCCGGATCCTCCGGGTCTTGGTGCCTCGCGTTTTCTGCATGGAGGTAAGAGTGGACTCGAACCAGCGACCGCCTGCACTCACTGCTCTCTTCATATAGGTGCTTTGGTTCGACTCCAGGCCAGTGGACAGTTCATCATGCCGGTGTAGACATGCTGCACATTTCTTCTGATCGCGGCCCTTACATGGATGTTGCGTTTGAAGGCTTCATGCATGGTGTACACACTGCATCCTTTATTCTAGAAACTAGCAGAAGAGCCAGTACAGACCCTCACATATCTGTAGGACCTCCCAGAATACAAAGCGTACGTGGCTCCGGAAAGTTCCGGATCAGCAGGTTGCTTTGGTTCGTGTCACAGTGAGGTTACTGTGTTCACATCATTGTCAGTGAAATGAACACAGCAGGTGTATGAATATGGTACTCTGACAGTAATGACCTGATGATAAGGTCGTAGTGATACCAGCTCTTCATCTTTGCTTCCTTCTGGTCAGCATTATGTTGAAGGCACCTGTTGCCAGTCCTCCCATTGAAACGTACTGGTGCCCGTGGTGTTCGATTGGCCGCTCTCTGACATTTTCATGGTTATTGGTATTAAATTGTGATTCTAGTTTTGTGACAGCCCTAATCACTGAGGCCTTTCACCTATTTGACCAGTGATGACTGGGCCAACCATAAACATTGAGTCTGGTAATGGTTGAAAGATACTGGGAAACAGTTTCCACAGCGTTGCTGTGATTGCAGCAGAGCCCTTTGACACAGAGACAATAACTCCACAAGTCAAGGTCGCCGCCACATGGCTGCTCCTGGTCTCGTCTTATCTCATCAGTTCATTAGATACGAGCAGAGTCAAAGGTAGGACCATAAACATCTGCAGTCTTTTACACACTAACCAGTCTGTGGGCGCTGTCTCCCCTCTCCTCCACAGGCTGGCTACCTGATGTTTATTGCTGCCATGCTGGTGGCCAGAACCTACTGTGACGTGTGGATGATCCAGAACGGGACCATGATCGAAAGGTCAGGCTTCAGTGTTTACGATGTTTCTTTGTGTTACAGGAGTAAATCAGACGACACAACAAAGATGAGACGGTGATAAATCACTAGAGTGGGGGGCGGGGCAGTGTGTGGTCGTAGCGTCGGCGATGTTGATGCCCTACCAGGCCGAAGCAGAGCAGGGGGCGTTCCCGGCTTTCTCTGCTGCTGCTCACACAATGAAAGTTTGAAAACGTAACGTGGATTCTGCTTTGCTGTCTTTACAGGAACTGATGACTGTGTTTTGGTTCTTCACAGTGGTATTATAAGCAGAGACAGCTGTGTGTTCAACACGCACTTTTGTTCCTACATGTCAGTCATACCAGGGGTAACTGTCAACAAGTGCTGTGTTAGAAGAAGCCATTAACATGGTAGCTCTAACATCTGCTTTGTGTGCGGTCTGTGAGGTACAACGCTGACCTGTGGTCGTCATGGGGACGTGTAACATCCTGGCACAGGTTCACTGGAATGCTGTTCAGTGTGTGCTCATTACTCCGGCCGCCGGCTCTGGATCAGCTGGCTCGACCTGCAGCTGGTCAGACGTGGCGTGTAGTATGAACTTGTTCTGCTTCAGATACTGTGTGCGCCGTTTCACGTGTCACATGACCCTGGCACACAAAGCGCTGCGTACGAGTGCTGCATCTTTGTAGGAGCAGTGAAAGGCACTGCATTGTTGAGAAGCGCCTGAAGCTGAGTTTTTCAAACGCAGACTTGTTCTGTGTGCACTCTGCAAATGTCAGAAACCCAGGAGAGAGAGAGCTGGGCGGGACCCAGATGTGCTTTGATCCATGTCTTCACGGTGGAGACCGTCACGCTCTGATCCCGGAGTCGAAGCTGCTGGAGAGCAGACTGAACTACTGTTGATTATAGATTTGATATTGCTGCAGATGTTGAATTACGAGCACACACTGCACTTGGGTTTGGGCTGCCATATTTTGTTATTTTTCTGTGCGATTAGGTGGATCTGACAAATATTTGTAATGTATGTAACAAATGCAGTTTACACATGGCCCAGTGATGCCTCAGAGTCGGGCCTCTGTGCACAGCAGCTAATAACATGGAAATGCATAGATTGAGTAGTGTTCCAGTGTTGCTCCGTGTCAGGATCCACCGTCCTCTTTGTGTCACATCATAAATTGCACACAGCAAGCTTCAGTGTTTGTCTCTGACCTTGGCTTTGTTTGCTCATCTTTGTTCTTGTTGTGGTTTGCAGTGCAATTATTGGTCGTTCCACTAAAGATTTCAAGATCTGCTTGTTGAAGTTTATTGAATTCATGCCAATTGTAAGTGTGAACTCTGGAGTCCTGAGGTTTGTGACACCCACGTTGATTTCATGCTCCCACATCCCATCATCACACTAGCATGATCTGCTTGGCTAACTGTGTGACTGACTGCTTTTCATGGCACAGAAACTGGTGTAATTATCACACTGACATAAACTGAGCATGGCTGATTGTCTGTAGTTTGCATGGCTTTCATCACCTCGAGCTGTGTTCCTGCACGCTGTTCTCCTGGGAGCTTTCTTTGAATGTCTGACTGGCTGTTTCCAGATATCCTTGGTGAACAACTTCCTGAAGTTTGGTCTGAATGAGCTGAAGCTGAGGTTTCGTGAGAGGCTAACCCAGCATCTCTACAACCAGTACCTGCAGTAAGTACACCAGTGATGCTGTGCTCGTCGTGTGCAGAGGGTTTCACCTTCAGTGCATGTGAGACACTGACAGCAGCAGGGTTAGGCTGCTGTATTTAAACTTCAGTGAAACGAGTGGCTTTGTTTGCTAAATCTGGGGAGCAGATGTGAGACGGTGTCAGTCGGCTGTGGTGTTGAAGCCTCTGTGTGCCTGTGGTCACTGAACACCTGGAGCATGTTGTTCAAATGCATGTAAGCCAGGCCTGTGTGGCTGCAGCGTTCTCTTGTTTGCTACTATCAGCTCGGCACTACTGAACTTTGACCCTGCAGATGTAACTGAGGAGAGCCAAAGCAAACAGCGTCAGCCTCTCTTCCATCACAGGGACTCTGACCCGACTCGTAGTGATTAGAGCTGTTGTGTGATTGCTGCACTCTGTTTCCTGCTTCTTCAGAGGTTACACTTACTACAAAATGGGAAACTTGGACAACCGTGTAGCCAACGCAGACCAGCTGCTGACACAGGATGTGGAGAAGTTCTGCAACAGTGTGGTGGATCTGTACTCCAACGTCAGCAAGGTACTCCATACATGTTAATGATCAATCAGCTGCACTCCCCCATCATGCAGGTGTAATTCGGCCACAGTGGGATGTAAATCCACTGTACACATCAGAGTATCATCACCCCGTGGGGCGGGTGGATGGAGAGCAAGGTGACACCGCAGAGTCAAACTGATATCATGGATATATGTAGTAAAAACCTCTGACTGCAATAATTTAACAAGATCGTCGCCTGGGCTTTGAAATGGATAGCAGAGGTGTGGTTACCAGGAGGCTGAGGGTGCAGTGGTGGGAGGACTGGGCCACATCACACCGTTCACTGTGATACCAGTATAATGTGCAGAGCTGGCTGAGTTTCTGTCCGTCACATAGGCACCGAAGCACTTTTTTTTTGTAGAACATGCAAGCGGCCGTCGTTATTACCGTCTTTTTCACAAAAGAAGCCACACTTAAAATCAATCCTTTGATTTTCTCAAAAATCGACAGCGCGCCTTATGTATGAATTCTGGTTGTGCTTACTGACCTCAAACCGATTTTATGTCCACGGCGCTCATGTCAAAATGTTTCAGTACAACTTTGCTAAGCTACGAAGCCGCAGACTGGAGCCTGGTGGAGTGATGCGCACTGTGATACGCACTGTGATACGCACTGTGCTTCAACATAATATTACAGTATTGTGTGCATAAGGAGCCCAAATGGCTCCTGTTAAGACATGTGCATGAAGTGGATTTTAAAGTCCATCAGTGGCGCAGTCGATCATGAGAACAGAGCAGCTGTGAGAGAATTCAACATTAATGAATCGATGGTACGAAGTGCAGGAAGCAAGAAGAACGAGTCAAGTTTGGTTTTCTTATAATCCCAAAAAAGACATGTTTGACTTATTTATTGGGCACACTGCAAAGCAGCTCTTTAGCTAGTGTGGATATACATGCTGAGGATATGTCGGCCAGTTTCCACTGGAAATGCCTTTTGGTTAAGCTGTTGCATTGTTGTACAGCTGCACATAAAACAGCTGCTTGTTCAAGTGAAAAAGTATTTTGTCTCGCGCCAGTTATATCGTTATCGCACATTTTCAAATATATGGTGATAAATATTTTTGGCCATATTGCCCTGCCCCAGTGGTGGGGCCGCCCTCTACCACGTGGGCGGGGCTTTCTGTGCGGGACGTGTTTGCGTCTGTAGCTACAGCTGTTCACTTTCTGTTTGGTGTCTCTGCAGCAGCTCTGGACTCGTGAGGCCTGCTGTGGCATTTCCCTGTGTCTAACTCTTTCCTGTTTGTGTCCTGCAGCCTCTGTTAGATATTGGCCTGTACATCTTCAAACTGACAAGTGCCATCGGTGCCCAGGTAAGCAAGTTTCCAAGAAATGTCTTTATTTTGGGATGGAACGAGTACAATGATTCCTGTTGGTTCTCAGGTCTGTGTGATCAGCACTGTCAGCTGTAGGCTTGTCTGGGCTGGTTGTAGCAGGACTCCTGAGTCAGCAGAAATCACCTTCCTCCTCATCATGAAACGCTTCCTGTCTTTCCCTCTGCTACAAATCACCCTGACATCTGCATCTCCTCCATCTAGCTGTCCAACAAGAGGAGAGCTGCTGCTTGAAGCCCTCTGTGTACATGTGTGCTCACACAGCTTTCTTCCACAGTATGACTGTTGTGCGTTACCACAGCTCCCATTGTGTGCTTCCACAAAGACATGCTTCTGGCCTTCCCTTCTTTAGGCATCTATCAGTGTGCATGTTTCTTTAATTTGTGCGTTGGAGGACAGAGCTTGGTCCAAAGCCTGCGATGGCTGAAGGTCGGTGGGTCGATCGCTGTCTGGTCCAACATAAACACCTAAAGTTCTCCTTCTGAACTCAAACAATCCCGAGGTTGTGCTACTGTGTTGTACCAGAATAAACGTGTCTAACCAGAGTTCAGGTGGCCTCCAATAGTACTGAAGTATTTCTACTCAATCAAAGGACTGTCGAAGTCGTTTTTGACCAGGATATTTCCTCCAGTGAGGGTCCACCTCCTTACATCTGTTACGTCTTCTCATTGTTTGCCGCGGGCACATCTTAAGCTCAGGTGTGCTGCTGTCTCTGTATTCATCATCACCTAGGGTCCAGCCAGCATGATGGTCTACCTGCTGATCTCAGGGCTGTTCCTGACCAGATTAAGGAGGCCAGTAGGCAAGATGACCGTGACTGAGCAGCGTTACGAGGGCGAGTACCGCTACGTGAACTCTCGCCTCATCACCAACAGGTAAGCCTGTCAGCCACTCGTCTGTTACTGTGCAGGCCTGGCGTGTTTGTTAACGATGCATCTTCTCATCAGTGAGGAGATTGCCTTCTACAATGGGAACAAGAGGGAAAAACAGACCATTCATAGCGTTTTCCAGAAACTGGTGAGTAGCCCTGGGTTACCCAGGCTGAGGGACTGTGCTTGACCTCAGTAAGTACTCATGTAGAGAAACTTAGAAGATGCAAACATTTTGCTTTTGAAGGATGAAACCAGTAAAGCAGGAGAAATGTCCAGTTCCTGGTAACTAGAGTGAATATGGGAGTGTAATCCAGACTGTCCTTCCAGGTGGACCACCTGCATGACTTCATCTTCTTCCGGTTCTCTATGGGTGTCGTGGACAGTATAATTGCTAAGTGTAAGTAGCTGTTTTGCTGACGTGCTCCTCGTCCAGTCCTCCACCGAGCATCAGTAACAGCCTGTAACAGAATGAAGCCATTTTCATCACGTTCACCCCAACAACATAAAGCGTCGTCCTGTGTGTGCACGTGCTGTTCCTTTGCAGATCTGGCCACCGTGGTGGGATATCTGGTGGTTAGCCGGCCGTTCCTGAACCTTTCCCATCCACGGCACACACACAGCACACACTCGGAGCTGCTGGAGGTGAGCGGAGCTGTACTGTAACTTAACACGCGTCTGAAAGAGTACTTTATAAATCCTGACATTTGTTAAAGCCGCGATGATCTAGATTACAAATGTAATAATGAACTGTAGCTTCTGTCAGCATCACTAGAACAACCTTGACTTTGTCCTCTGATAGTACTGTGGCAGCAGGAGGTACAGTCTGAGGTGTAACCTGGCAGCATCAGACGGGACGAACAGGTGTTACGTTGAGTTTGGGTCAGGTGATCGTGGGATTGTGGCATTAACAGGGAGAGGGGGGCTCAAAAAAGACTTTTCTTTCTTATTCTCATTTAAAATGTCTCGCTTTTATTAAATAATTATCTGAATCTTACAAAGTGGTGATCGGATTAAATGTATAGAAGTCCATTACTGTATATAGGAGCTATTACGTCTAATATACTCTAGTAAGCTACAGTACTTTGGGAACCATCTGTGCAGTTCTGTTGAAGAACGATGTTGAATCCACAGATATTGTAGAAAAATTGATTTCTGTGCTTTGGTTTTACATGTGCATTAAATTAAAGTTGATTATGTCGATTAAGCATTGTGAGGTGGACGGTGGTTACCTAATATTGTTGCTATAAGTTGGCGACCCTGTTAGTTAGTTTAATATTTCTGCTAAGTACTCTTTAAAATACCAGAATAGGGAGGATGGTGCAGGTTTAACTTTATTAGATTGATCAGTGTTGCTGAACTATAAGATGTTTTGGCTGCAGTGTATTCTGTGTATAACAGAATAGCTTCAGTCTCTTGTTTTTAAAAACTTGAGTATGAACTTATACAAAATGCAGCAAGATATTTATAAAAAAGACACTATATCAGATTAATTTAGGTATCGGCAGATATCCAAATTTGTGGTATCGGACATAAAAAGTGTTCTGGTGCCATGTGTAGTGTGGCACTGCAGACCTGTGGCTTTCTATTCAATGGTAAGGATGCGTTTCAGGTCATTATGTAACAAACAGGAAAGTAAAGTAAACACTTCTGTGCAATATGTGTGATGCATTACACTTTAGAGCACCAACTCTAACACTGATCACAGCAAAGAGGGGACATGCAGCATGCAATTATATTGCACACTATGCTGCGATGCTGTTGACTCTCAGAGCGGAGTTATATATGGATCATGGAATGGGAATTCCCACTGGTGTGTCCAGCCTCCTGTGGCAACAGTGGAGTATCTGGAGGATGAAGTGTTGCCTTTAAATGGCTCCGTGCTTCAGTCTATCTGCTGCCAGGCTCCGCCTCCAACTATCCGGGAGCTCCGTGCCGACTGATTCCAGATCTGTGAAAGGGTCCATGATTGATTTGATTTTTCAGGGTGTCTGTGAACTCGGATTCTGTCCTGATCATTTTCATGTCTGTCCAACGATGTGGCGTCCCTTCAGTCCTCATGTTAGACGTCCAGCATAATTAGTTTTCACACGTAGATTTAATGCTTTATTAACTGTATGTTTATGCTGCAGTCGGGACGTGCAGCAGGAGCGCAGCTTTAACAAACTGCTGTAGTAATGTTTGGGCTTTGAGGTTTGACTGATTGCTGTTCGTAGGACTACTACCAGAGCGGCAGGATGCTGCTGAGAATGTCCCAGGCCCTGGGCAGGATTGTTCTGGCTGGCCGGGAGATGAGCCGGCTCTCAGGGTGAGTGTGCAGAAGGGGGAGCTGTGCTTTGAGCCAATATTTCCTTAGAGCTTAGATTTGACTGCTCATCTTTAAATGGATAATAATGTCCTACAGCACTGGCATGATGAGCGCTGGCTGTCTGGGTTGTGTAGTGTGTTTCCAAACACAGCTGGTGTGCTGTTCACTGAGGATGTGTTGAATTGTGCCCCCGACAGGTTCACGGCTCGTATCGTTGAACTGATGAAGGTGCTCAAGGACCTTAATGCTGGCAAATACGAGCGCACCATGGTGTCCCAGCAGGAGAAGGGTACGCATGAGTCCTGATGTACTGTGAAGTGGATTTGCGACAGCTGCCATCATCATTTGTTTTTCCGCTGTGTTTAGAAGCAGATGCTGCAGAGAAACTGGTCCCGGGCAGTGGTCAAATTATTAACAAAGACAACCTCATCAAGTATGTGCTGCTTGTGTGGTTTCACTTTGTGCTTTAGTGCGATATCGAGTGTGATTTATGTTTTCCTCTCTGCAGATTTGAGAATACTCCCCTAGCAACACCCAATGGAGACATCCTGATCAGAAATCTTACGTTTGAAGTAAAGTGTGCATGCATTACCTCATCTCCATCGAGTACTACGACATGTTTTAGGATCAAATACTTATTTCACTCAGTGGTGTGCTGACACAGTTCAAACTTTTCGTGGCTGCATGTATGTGTGATGCTGTCTACCTGAGATCAGCCGGGGCTCAGATAGCTTTGTCCCTGTGTCTGATGTTCAATGGGACGTTGTGTAGACGCTGTTCTCTCTTTTCTGAAGGTGAAGTCTGGCACTAATGTTCTTGTGTGTGGACCCAACGGCTGTGGGAAGAGCTCCCTGTTCAGGGTGCTGGGAGAGGTAGGGCTGCACCATCAGTAATCAGTTTCATCTCAAGCTGGTTTTACTTTTATGATGTGGATTTATTTGGTTGTGCTTTAGCTGTGGCCTCTGTTTGGTGGGCATCTGACAAAACCTGAGAGGGGGAAGCTTTTCTACGTCCCACAGGTGAGTCTTCAGGAGGCGATGTGTGAGCTTTACTTTAACTCTGATGCAGTTTGAGGAAGATGGTCTCTAAAAATGAGACGGGATAAAACACAACACTGTCAGAGTTTATTTATAGACTACTCCAGAGTCTCACTGGCTTCCTGCACTTTTCACAACCTCCCTGTTCACCAGGAGCATGCTAGTGTGTTAAAGCCTCCTGTGTGTAAACACAGGTCTGAGCGATTCTTCAGTAGATGCTCATTTCATGCCCAAATATTGTTTGGAGTGTAGGTCTCTGCGGAGATGTTACCCACAACACGTTTAAGGGTCAGCTTGGAAAGCACAGCATTAATGCATCCCTTCACAAGTCCTCCTCTGTTTCTGTCCAGAGACCCTACATGACTCTGGGTTCTCTGAGGGACCAAGTCATTTACCCCGACACCCATGAAGAACAAAAAAGGAAAGGCATCTCTGATCAGGTACGACACTGCAGATTTCCTCCACACTGCCACTGTGTATGTGTGTATGACTCTATATTTGTGTACAGGTGCTGAAGGAATACCTGGATAATGTTCAGCTGGGTCACATCCTGGACCGGGAGGGCAGCTGGGATACTGTCCAGGACTGGATGGACGTTCTCAGTGGAGGGGAAAAACAGAGGATGGCTGTAAGGACTCAGTTGTACCTCTCCACATGCTGAAAAGCACACACCAGCCATTGGTTTGCATATTCATGCTGAACAGCCATAAACATGTGTTAAACTCTTCAGGCCTCCACTGTCACCTCCACTGTCACCTCCACTACTGTCACCTCCACTACTGTCAACTCCACTGTCACCTCCACTGTCACCTCCACTGTCACCTCCACTGTCACCTCCACTGTCACCTCTACTGACACCTCCACTGTCACCTCCACTACTGTCAACTCTACTGTCACCTCCACTTTCACCTCCACTGACACCTCTACTGACACCTCTACTGACACCTCCACTGACACCTCTACTGTCACCTCTACTGTCACCTCTACTGTCACCTCTACTGACACCTCTACTGACACCTCCACTGACACCTCTACTGTCACCTCTACTGACACCTCTACTGACACCTCCACTGACACCTCTACTGTCACCTCTACTGACACCTCTACTGACACCTCTACTGACACCTCCACTGACACCTCTACTGTCACCTCTACTGTCACCTCTACTGTCACCTCTACTGACACCTCCACTGTCACCTCCACTGACACCTCTACTGACACCTCTACTGACACCTCTACTGACACCTCTACTGTCACCTCTACTGTCACCTCTACTGTCACCTCTACTGACACCTCCACTGACACCTCTACTGACACCTCCACTGACACCTCTACTGACACCTCCACTGACACCTCTACTGTCACCTCTACTGTCACCTCTACTGTCACCTCTACTGACACCTCCACTGTCACCTCTACTGTCACCTCTACTGTCACCTCTACTGTCACCTCCACTGACACCTCCACTGTCACCTCTACTGTCACCTCTACTGTCACCTCTACTGACACCTCTACTGACACCTCTACTGTCACCTCTACTGTCACCTCTACTGTCACCTCCACTGTCACCTCCACTGTCACCTCCACTGTCACCTCCACTGACACCTCTACTGTCACCTCTACTGTCACCTCTACTGACACCTCTACTGACACCTCTACTGTCACCTCTACTGTCACCTCTACTGTCACCTCTACTGACACCTCTACTGACACCTCCACTGACACCTCTACTGACACCTCCACTGACACCTCTACTGTCACCTCTACTGTCACCTCTACTGTCACCTCTACTGTCACCTCCACTGTCACCTCTACTGTCACCTCTACTGTCACCTCTACTGACACCTCCACTGACACCTCTACTGTCACCTCTACTGTCACCTCTACTGTCACCTCTACTGTCACCTCCACTGTCACCTCTACTGTCACCTCTACTGTCACCTCTACTGACACCTCTACTGACACCTCTACTGACACCTCCACTGACACCTCTACTGTCACCTCTACTGTCACCTCCACTGTCACCTCTACTGTCACCTCTACTGTCACCTCTACTGACACCTCTACTGACACCTCCACTGTCACCTCCACTGTCACCTCTACTGTCACCTCTACTGTCACCTCCACTGTCACCTCTACTGTCACCTCTACTGTCACCTCTACTGTCACCTCTACTGACACCTCTACTGACACCTCTACTGACACCTCTACTGACACCTCCACTGTCACCTCTACTGACACCTCCACTGTCACCTCTACTGACACCTCTACTGACACCTCTACTGACACCTCTACTGACACCTCTACTGTCACCTCTACTGTCACCTCTACTGACACCTCCACTGACACCTCCACTGACACCTCCACTGACACCTCTACTGTCACCTCTACTGTCACCTCTACTGTCACCTCTACTGACACCTCCACTGTCACCTCTACTGTCACCTCCACTGACACCTCCACTGACACCTCCACTGTCACCTCCACTGTCACCTCCACTGACACTTCCACTGACACCTCTACTGTCACTTCCACTGACACCTCTACTGACACCTTTACTGACACCTCTACTGTCACCTCCACTTTCACCTCCACTTTCACCTCCACTTTCACCTCCACTGTCACCTCCACTGTCACCTCCACTGACACCTCAATGTCACCTCCACTGTCACCTCCACTGTCACCTCCACTGTCACCTCTACTGACACCTCCACTTTCACTTCTACTGACACCTCCACTGACACCTTTACTGACACCTCTACTGTCACCTCCACTGACACCTCCACTGACACCGCTACTGACACCTCCACTGACACCTCCACTGACACCTTTACTGTCACCTCTACTGTCACCTCCACTGTCACCTCCACTGTCACCTCCACTGACACCTCCACTTTCACTTCTACTGACACCTCCACTGACACCTCCACTGACACCGCTACTGACACCTCCACTGTCACCTCTACTGTCACCTCTACTGTCACCTCTACTGTCACCTCCACTGACACCTCCACTGACACCTCCACTGACACCTCCACTGACACCTTTACTGTCACCTCCACTGACACCTCCACTGACACCGCTACTGACACCTTTACTGTCACCTCTACTGTCACCTCTACTGTCACCTCCACTGTCACCTCCACTGTCACCTCCACTGACACCTCCACTGTCACCTCCACTGTCACCTCCACTGACACCTCCACTGACACCTCCACTGACACCTCCACTGTCACCTCCACTGTCACCTCCACTGTCACCTCCACTGACACCGCTACTGTCACCTCCACTGTCACCTCTACTGACACCTCCACTGTCACCTCCACTGTCACCTCCACTGACACCTCCACTGACACCTCCACTGACACCTTTACTGACACCTCTACTGTCACCTCTACTGTCACCTCCACTGACACCTCCACTGACACCGCTACTGACACCTCCACTGACACCTCTACTGTCACCTCCACTGTCACCTCCACTGACACCTCCACTTTCACTTCTACTGACACCTCCACTGACACCGCTACTGACACCTCCACTGACACCTCTACTGTCACCTCTGTCACCTCTACTGTCACCTCCACTGTCACCTCCACTGTCACCTCTACTGTCACCTCTACTGTCACCTCCACTGTCACCTCTACTGTCACCTCCACTTTCACCTCTACTGACACCCCTACTGTCACCTCCACTGTCACCTCCACTGACACCTTTACTGTCACCTCCACTGTCACCTCCACTGTCACCTCTACTGACACCTCCACTGTCACCTCCACTGTCACCTCTACTGACACCTCCACTGACACCTCCACTGACACCTCCACTGTCACCTCTACTGTCACCTCCACTGACACCTCCACTGACACCTCCACTGTCACCTCCACTGACACCTCCACTGTCACCTCTACTGACACCTCCACTGACACCTCCACTGACACCTCTACTGTCACCTCCACTGACACCTCTACTGACACCTCCACTGTCACCTCTACTGTCACCTCCACTGTCACCTCTACTGTCACCTCCACTGTCACCTCTACTGACACCTCCACTGACACCTCCACTGTCACCTCTACTGACACCTCTACTGTCACCTCTACTGTCACCTCCACTGTCACCTCTACTGACACCTCCACTGACACCTCCACTGTCACCTCCACTGACACCTCCACTGTCACCTCCACTGACACCTCCACTGACACCTCCACTGACACCGCTACTGACACCTCCACTGTCACCTCCACTGTCACCTCCACTGTCACCTCCACTGACACCTCCACTGACACCTCCACTGTCACCTCTACTGTCACCTCTACTGACACCTCCACTGTCACCACCACTGTCACCTCCACTGACACCTCCACTTTCACTTCTACTGACACCTCTACTGACACCTCTACTGTCACCTCCACTGACACCTCTACTGTCACCTCTACTGTCACCTCTACTGTCACCTCCACTGACACCTCCACTGACACCTCCACTGTCACCTCCACTGACACCTCTACTGTCACTTCCACTGACACCTCTACTGACACCTCCACTTTCACCTCCACTTTCACCTCCACTTTCACCTCCACTGACACCTCTACTGTCACTTCCACTGTCACTTCCACTGACACCTCTACTGACACCTCCACTTTCACCTCCACTTTCACCTCCACTTTCACCTCCACTTTCACCTCCACTGTCACCTCCACTGACACCTCAATGTCACCTCCACTGTCACCTCCACTGACACCTCCACTTTCACTTCTACTGACACCTCCACTGACACCTTTACTGACACCTCTACTGTCACCTCCACTGACACCTCCACTGACACCGCTACTGACACCTCCACTGTCACCTCTACTGTCACCTCTACTGTCACCTCCACTGTCACCTCCACTGTCACCTCCACTGACACCTCCACTGACACCTCCACTTTCACTTCTACTGACACCTCCACTGACACCTCCACTGACACCGCTACTGTCACCTCTACTGACACCTCCACTGTCACCTCCACTGACACCTCCACTGACACCTTTACTGTCACCTTTACTGTCACCTCTACTGACACCTCCACTGACACCTCTACTGTCACCTCCACTGACACCTCCACTGTCACCTCCACTGTCACCTCCACTGTCACCTCCACTGTCACCTCCACTGACACCTCCACTGACACCTCCACTGACACCTTTTTCTGTCACCTCCACTGACACCTCCACTGACACCTCCACTGACACCTCCACTGTCACCTCTACTGTCACCTCTACTGTCACCTCCACTGACACCTCTACTGTCACCTCTACTGTCACCTCCACTGACACCTCCACTGACACCTCTACTGTCACCTCCACTGTCACCTCCACTGACACCTTTACTGACACCTTTACTGACACCTCCACTGTCACCTCCACTGACACCTTTACTGTCACCTCCACTGACACCTCCACTGACACCTCCACTGTCACCTCCACTGACACCTCCACTGTCACCTCCACTGTCACCTCCACTGACACCTCCACTGTCACCTCCACTGACACCTCCACTGACACCTCCACTGTCACCTCCACTGACACCTCCACTGACACCTCCACTGACACCTCCACTGACACCTCCACTGTCACCTCCACTGACACCTCCACTGACACCTCCACTGTCACCTCCACTGACACCGCTACTGACACCTCCACTGTCACCTCCACTGACACCTCCACTGACACCTCCACTGACACCTCCACTGACACCTCCACTGTCACCTCCACTGACACCTCCACTGACACCTCCACTGTCACCTCCACTGACACCTCCACTGTCACCTCCACTGTCACTTCCACTGACACCTCCACTGTCACCTCCACTGTCACCTCCACTGTCACCTCCACTGACACCTCCACTGTCACCTCCACTGTCACCTCCACTGACACCTCCACTATCACCTCTACTGACACCACCACTGTCACCTCCACTGACACCTCCACTTTCACTTCTACTGACACCTCCACTGACACCTTTACTGACACCTCTACTGTCACCTCTACTGTCACCTCCACTTTCACCTCTACTGACACCTCCACTGACACCTTTACTGTCACCTCCACTGTCACCTCTACTGTCACCTCCACTGTCACCTCCACTGTCACCTCCACTGTCACCTCCACTGACACCTCCACTGACACCTCCACTGTCACCTCCACTGACACTTCCACTGACACCTCTACTGACACCTCCACTTTCACCTCCACTTTCACCTCCACTTTCACCTCCACTGTCACCTCCACTGACACCTCCACTTTCACTTCTACTGACACCTCCACTGACACCTTTACTGACACCTCTACTGTCACCTCCACTGACACCTCCACTGACACCGCTACTGACACCTCCACTGTCACCTCTACTGTCACCTCCACTGTCACCTCCACTGTCACCTCCACTGACACCTCCACTTTCACTTCTACTGACACCTCCACTGACACCTCCACTGACACCGCTACTGACACCTCCACTGTCACCTCCACTGTCACCTCCACTGTCACCTCCACTGACACCTCCACTGACACCGCTACTGTCACCTCCACTGACACCTCAATGTCACCTCCACTGTCACCTCCACTGTCACCTCTACTGACACCTCCACTGTCACCTCCACTGACACCTCCACTGACACCTCTACTGTCACCTCTACTGTCACCTCCACTGTCACCTCCACTGACACCTCCACTTTCACTTCTACTGACACCTCCACTGACACCGCTACTGACACCTCCACTGACACCTCTACTGTCACCTCCACTGACACCTCCACTGACACCTCCACTGACACCGCTACTGACACCTTTACTGTCACCTCCACTGTCACCTCCACTGACACCTCCACTGTCACCTCCACTGTCACCTCCACTGACACCTCCACTGACACCTCCACTGTCACCTCCACTGTCACCTCTACTGTCACCTCCACTGACACCTTTACTGACACCTCTACTGACACCTCTACTGTCACCTCCACTGACACCTCCACTGCCACCTCCACTGCCACCTCCACTGCCACCTCCACTGCCACCTCCACTGACACCTCCACTGTCACCTCCATTTTCACTTCTACTGACACCTCCACTGACACCTTTACTGACACCTCTACTGTCACCTCTACTGACACCTCCACTGTCATCTCTACTGTCATCTCCACTGTCACCTCCACTGTCACCTCCACTGTCACCTCCACTTTCACCTCCACTTTCACCTCCACTGTCACCTCCACTGTCACCTCTACTGTCACCTCTACTGTCACCTCCACTGTCACTTCCACTGACATCTCCACTGTCACTTCCACTGACACCTCCACTGTCACCTCCACTGACACCTCCACTGTCACCTCTACTGACACCTCCACTGTCACCTCCACTGACACCTCCACTGACACCTCCACTGACACCTCCACTGACACCTTTACTGTCACCTCTACTGTCACCTCCACTGACACCTCCACTGTCACCTCCACTGTCACCTCCACTGACACCTCCACTGACACCTTTTTCTGTCACCTCTACTGTCACCTCCACTGACACCTCTACTGACACCTCTACTGACACCTCTACTGTCACCTCCACTGACACCTCTACTGACACCTCTACTGTCACCTCTACTGTCACCTCAACTGTCACCTCCACTGACACCTTTACTGACACCTCTACTGACACCTCTACTGTCACCTCTACTGTCACCTCAACTGTCACCTCCACTGACACCTTTACTGACACCTCTACTGACA
The DNA here is from genome assembly GCF_963969265.1 of Rhamphochromis sp. 'chilingali'. Lineage (NCBI taxonomy): Eukaryota > Metazoa > Chordata > Actinopteri > Cichliformes > Cichlidae > Rhamphochromis > Rhamphochromis sp. 'chilingali'. The sequence goes on along the minus strand of NC_137945.1, from coordinate 35,908,485 downwards.
CCTCCACTGTCACCTCCACTGACACCTTTACTGTCACCTCTACTGACACCTCCACTGACACCTCCACTGACACCTCCACTGTCACCTCCACTGACACCTCCACTGTCACCTCCACTGACACCTCCACTGACACCTCCACTGACACCTCCACTGTCACCTCCACTGTCACCTCCACTGACACCTCCACTGTCACCTCCACTGTCACCTCCACTGACACCTCCACTGTCACCTCCACTGACACCTCCACTGTCACCTCCACTGACACCTCCACTGACACCTCCACTGACACCTCCACTGACACCGCTACTGACACCTCCACTGTCACCTCCACTGACACCTCCACTGTCACCTCCACTGTCACCTCCACTTTCACCTCCACTGACACCTCCACTGACACCTTTACTGACACCTCCACTGTCACCTCCACTGACACCGCTACTGACACCTCCACTGTCACCTCCACTGTCACCTCCACTGTCACCTCCACTGACACCTCCACTGACACCTCCACTGACACCTCCACTTTCACTTCTACTGACACCTCCACTGTCACCTCCACTGACACCTCCACTGACACCTCCACTGACACCTCCACTGTCACCTCCACTGTCACCTCCACTGACACCGCTACTGACACCTCCACTGTCACCTCCACTGTCACCTCCACTGTCACCTCCACTGTCACCTCCACTGACACCTCCACTGACACCTCCACTGTCACCTCCACTGTCACCTCCACTTTCACCTCCATTTTCACTTCTACTGACACCTCCACTGACACCTTTACTGTCACCTCCACTGTCACCTCCACTGACACCTCCACTGACACCTCCACTGTCACCTCCACTTTCACCTCCATTTTCACTTCTACTGACACCTCCACTGACACCTTTACTGTCACCTCCACTGACACCTCCACTGACACCTCCACTGACACCTTTACTGACACCTCCACTGTCACCTCTACTGTCACCTCCACTGACACCGCTACTGTCACCTCCACTGTCACCTCCACTGTCACCTCCACTGTCACCTCCACTGACACCTCTACTGACACCTCCACTGTCACCTCCACTGTCACCTCCACTTTCACCTCCATTTTCACTTCTACTGACACCTCCACTGACACCTTTACTGACACCTCCACTGTCACCTCCACTTTCACCTCCATTTTCACTTCTACTGACACCTCCACTGACACCTTTACTGTCACCTCCACTGTCACCTCCACTGTCGCTCCTTTGTTTTTCTGGCCCAGCCAGTCATGGTTTGGCAGATGCATGAAGTTTGGGCTTTCACCCTCTGCGGGGTCGGGCCTGCGGGGGATGAAAGCCCTTCTCTGCTTGCTAACAGACACATTTGAAGGAGCGCTTTATTCTCACACCTAAACCGGCAGTGTGATGCAGGAGTTGCCCTGTGGCTGTGGATTTGAGTATCATTTTCAGTCAACTGGTCAACTTTTGGAACAGCAGTGACTGACTTACCTAACACATCTATTTCATGTAGATGGCCAGACTGTTCTACCACAAGCCCCAGTTTGCGATCCTGGATGAGTGCACCAGTGCAGTGAGTGTGGATGTTGAGGATTACATCTACACCCATTGCAGGACGGTATGTCTTTGCATATACATAAATATAGCACATGAGCACATTCGTTTACGTCTGTGCCCACATTTGTTGGGGGGGCTCTGCTGAACTGGGGCCAGTTAGAGAGTGACTAAATTATGTGAACCTGCTCACTGGCACGACTCCTCCCGTCCAGTTTAATCATTTCTTCATTCAGTCATATCAAAGTGCATCTTGGAATTCATTGGTTTCTAGAAGTTTCCCTGTTTACAGAAACTGAACAGTTAAATGTTAGTTTGACTTCTCAGTGATGTCAGGGACTGACCTTGATCTGAATTCATTGCTTTCAGAATAGCATCTGTCCAGCGCCCTCCTTTAACTGTTGTCAGTCTAAACTGAAGCTGTCAAGTCACTGAATCCAGATCAACCTCAGAGGGCTCAGCCAGTCCTGAGCATGCAGGTTCTACTACTAACTAAACTCAGACACGCAGAAGCTGCTATCAGCTTTGAAGAAAGAGCAACAAAACTGAGGTGTTGGTCAAAAAGCTGAAAAGTCAGAAGCGTTAGTTAGTTAATCAGCCACCACACAGCTCACTGGCTGCTACCCAACAAGGCTCTCTGGCACTAGAGCTCACCTTTCTCTGGCCTGAAGTACCTTTAAACTCTGATGGGGGTCAGCTGTATGAACAGGTCCATTTGGAAGGAGGCCCTGCTGGGGCCGTAGCACACTATGAGCTTTTGCAGCAGGGTTGGAGATGATGTGGCAAAATCTCACCATGGTGTTCTTTAAAACGGGGGTTTGTTTTTTATCTCAACAGGTGGGCATCACCTTGTTCACTGTGTCTCACAGGAAATCCCTGTGGAAACATCATGAGGTAGGACTGGATGTTCTTATGATTCAAAGTGCAGATCCTGTCATTGTGTCAGCGCTCGGCTTCATTGTTGAGGCTGAGCAGACCACTCATAGTGCAGATTTGGGAGCAGTGAGTCTGTGCATAGTTCAGACTAACACGTCTGTAACGTTCAGTGATTAAGGCTTCAAACAAACTGTATTCAGGGTGGTTTGTTGTTTCAGGGGCACCAAAGCTTCCCCCCTCATCTACTCACTATGATTAGAAGCAGAGTCATTACGATGTCCAGTGTTGATAAACTGTACAGTATGTGATGTGCCACACACTGTGTAATGTTGGCCGCTGAGTCTCTTGATCTTATTGGTCGCGATCATGAAGAGAGGAATCCTATTGGTTGAAGCTGTGCTCGGATCCATGCTGTCACCGCTATGCTAACGTCAGTGAAACGGTCAATGCTACGACGTGCTGGTGCTTTTATGACTGAGCTTATCCTGAGCCTCCTTGATGTCTCATTGGATTACTGCTCATTAGTTTGTGCAGTATAGTCAACCAATGACAACAAAGTCTTTGTGTCACTGTAGAGTAACCTGTGAATAGTGACGGACCTCCCAGGTCTTCTTCATGTGTGTACAGAAACATGTTGATCTTGGTGCTTACTGTTACCTAACCATCTGACACGTGGTTACATTTGTAACTGGTCTCTTTGCTGTTGTAAACGACATCTTTGTATTGGTAAATGTGTTTTAACCCACTGGTCTCTTTATTTCTCTCCTTCCCACACTCACTCTGTGTTTCTGGATCTGTCCTGTAGTATTATCTGCACATGGATGGACGAGGAAACTACGAGTTCAAGCCCATCACAGAGGAAACAGTCGAGTTTGGTTCATAACTACCAGCTGCTGACACTGGCGCAGACTTCCTGTTGATTTAGAAACCCGTCCTGTGTTCTTTCTGTTTAGTGTTTTTGTTTGGTGGGTGGGTTGCACTCGTGGCAGCAGTTCAAACTACGCACTGTTAAATCCTTATCACTGTTGTCCTGTCGAAACAATAATTTGTTCACTGCCAAACGTCTGTTTCCGGCCTTTAGGCTATTTCACACTAAGAAGTAGACTCATGCTACTGTGTCACCACTGCAGTCATGGATCATAACAGTACCAGGTTTGCTTGTAATGAGGAGCAGGAGCTGTTCTTCATGTGAGTGTGATGCTGCCTACATGTGTCTGTCTGGGAGCTTCTGACTGAAGATGAGAGTTGACCGTTGGACGGTCCTTCACTCGTAATTAATGTTTTAATGAGCTCATTTATGGAAGCAGTTGTGAGGAGGCGAATCCTGTGGCATCACAAACACATCACACAGGACATCTCGCCTTGTTGCAACCACTCACATTTCTCACTCTGGGTCCGCCTCGCTCTCGGCTAACCTTTAGCTAAACTTGGTTCAGATTCACAATGACGGCTTATTTGTTTTTGTTTGTTGTTTTCAATTGTGGTACCAGGGGGACATCTGGCACTCCACCTACAGGTGACGACGCCAGCAAGCATTTCAACTTTCACATGTAGCTGTGGGTCATAACGAATACCTGTGGGGGAGTTTGTGGGGAGGGACCCCTTATCTGACGGCATAAATGTGCTTGCTGCTTCTGTCATTACTGGCTGTTTCCCCTCCTCTCAAAGCCGAAGGATAAAGGCCGTCTAAATGTGTCATGGAGTTAAAACAAGTTTGCTCGATGACTTTTTCTCTGGCTGTGGGACAAAGTTATCGAGGCCTGTGGTTGTTTCTTGTTAAACACATAAGTACTGTCACAGACGGCAGCCTGTAGTTTTCCAGAACTTTGCTCTTGTTTATAAAGCTGGTCTGAATATCTTGACTGTGTGATCGGACAAACAAACAGTGGAGAGATGGAGAAGCAGAATGCAGCTCGTTAAGCTCAGTGCAGCGTTTTTATGAAAAACTGTTGGTAACGGCACGAGCTGTGTTTCTGGAGCTCAGTCATTTGAACCTGGTGGTTGTCAAGCTGCACCTTCTCCTGTTTTTGATCAGTGATGATAAAACTGGTCCACACTTAAACACCAAATCATGACTTTGAGCATTTCCCTTCCCGATGTGTCATTACTAATTTCCATGAATGAAATGTAGATTCTGTGGGTGGTGGGACTGTGTTTGTCTTGGGGGTTTGTACCTTATACTAATGTTTTAAAAATGTAAAGGGGAGCCTTAACTGTGTTGGTATTTTCTATAATTAATGTTATCTCACCTCAGATTAATGAAATAAAGAGTTGTAGAAACGATTTTTGTGTCTGTGCATCCACAGAGAGATGGATTTGTAACGTTTTAGAACAGCCCAACGTTTCCAGTTATTCGTTTAACGAATGAAATGGTGCAAAGTGTTGAACTGCCACAGGTTAAAAATAATAATTTCAGAATTATACAAAAAGACTTTTTTGGGGAACTCAACATGGGTAGCAAGAGCTGCTCTGCAGTGATGGAGGTCGATCTTGAAAGCGATCCAGCACATACCTCCACCCCTCCTGGCTCTCCACTCTCACTGCAGCTCAACCTGTCCATCAGCGTTGAGACCAAGAGGAGGCTCAGAGCTGATCTCTGATGTGAACCATCTGCCTCATCTATGACACGCCTCCCCGCCGTCTCGCTGTGCTTACATGTGTGCTGGTCCAGCTCCTGCTCATGAATCCATACTGCTGCTTGCTGATCACGACATCTGTCTTCACCCTAGTTTCAGACGCTGTTTCCATATCACACTGTAGTTGCTACAGCCTTGCACATCAACCCTGTTCCCGTTCTCTACCTGAGCTCAGTTAAACATGGAAAAACATGATTCTATAAACGGGGTGGATGAGGACTCTTGTATAAAGTGCTGAGAGTAGAAAGGCGGTGCATGAGAGCCAGTCCATGTACCAAAATATAAATGTGTACGACTGCTTTTCTTCATACGTTTATTACTTCTATCTGTAATCGCTGTCAACAGGAAGTCCTAAAAACTCCCTGAAAAGCTTTGAGTTGATCCAAAACGCCACAGTGAGACTTCTCCTGTACTGGCTTCCTTTGAAGTTCTCCCAGTTTGGATTCACCATCTCTATTTTTAAGAAACTTAAAAACATTGCTTTTCATAAAATTACCACAAAAGAACTAAACGTTGTGTTGGTTGATTTTATTTCTGTTGTAACAATGTTTCTCTTATTTGCCCATAAATAGTAACACAATTACAAGGACAATGCACCTGTGAGTTGTGCAGCATCCATGAAACACCAAGTTTTTTTCTACCAATGTCACATTTTCTGTTATTGATACGTGGGTGTTGTTTATCAGAGGGGATGACTGAAGTGTGAAGAAACTGTCTGGCACTACATCAGTGAAAGTGAATTCACTTCCTACTGGAACGAGCATGGTTATCTTGGAGGGTGGACGGTCCCCGGCTGGGTGGGATTGTTGCAGAACATCATCACTATCTCTTGCTTTTCCACGGAGGGTGACAACATCACACTGCTGTGACCCTGTCAGTGCACCAGTCAGCATAGCGCTCTCTGCACAGCCTGTATTTAGTTAAATTACTCTAATTTAGGAATTGCTGTCGTCGTTAGCCTTGAATGATAGTATAATAAAAGTTGCACACTGTAACCACAGGAAACACCCACACAGGTGTTTAATCTCGTTATGTTTTTGCTTTTTTCAGAGGTTTGTCTTTAGAGCTTCCTTTAAAATCATTTCATGCAGAGCAGAAAATACTGCAAGATCCGTGTGAAGGTCTGCACTTCTTTTACTCGCTGCAGTGTGTCACAACGTGTCTGCTTAGAGCAACTGCAGTCAGTTTGTACTTTGACCTGCTGATCAGCTGATATCCTGTTTTTCTCGCCCGGCCTGATGCAGGAAGTTTCAGGTTTGTTTCAGTTTTAAACGGGAGCACAGTGAAGCCATGGACAGGCTCATGTGTATAGTGTTGATTCTAAGCTTTCATAACTTGTGGAAAGGCCTCGACGCTGTGGAACAAGGTAGGCTGCTGCTTATGTTAGTCAGTGTTAGGTTTGATTTACAGTGTGATGACCTGTCTCACAGGAAGTACATGAAGAGTCGTGATTAAGGACTCTCAGGTTCGAGCCTTATATTTGAGCTTAAACATATTACTTTGTTTCCTTGTTGTGACAGGCTGCTAATAAAGTGCCCAAAGTTACAAAACAGGGTATTTGCCAAGTTGTGTGTTTAGTGTAGCTGCATCATTGGTTCATCCCTTGAGCTGGGTACCTTTATAAGGCTTGAATGACTGATAGGTCAGCGTTATGATAACGATAATATTTATTTGTTGGCCCCTACAACACAAAATAACAAGAACAGTTTTAGAAGATAGGAATACTAAAAAGTTAAGGATGATTAGAGTTGACATGCAAATGAAAATGTTAAGTTTTGAGCTGAGATTTGACTCTGTCAGAGTCGAGCTGTTGAAGGTGTAGTAATGAATTTCAAAGTCAAGGTGCAGCGCAGCGAAAGACTCCATCACGTGAAGTGTCCAGTTTGACGTGAGGAGCAGCTGACTGAGCAGAGGACATGAGAAGGAGTCTAAGGCTGAAGGAGGTCAGAGTCAAAGAACCAAAATATTGTACTGAATACAATGTGGATAGGGAGCTAGTGAAGCTGAGAATGGGTGCAACAGTCATTGGTGCAGATTTGTGTAGATGTACCATGTGGAGCCAACTGAGAAGTTTGTTTTTGAGGAGAGCAAAGAGAATGGTATTACAGTCTCCCAAACGTGAGGTGGGCAGGGCATGAGCCAGCACACGAGTGCTGTGTTGAAAAAGAAAAATGCAAAGTCTGGCAACAATCTGACTCCCTGGAAGCAAAATATAAAGGAATAAGATGTCTTGAGACTTTTGCACACCATTTAAATAAAATTAACAAAAACATCAAAAGATGTGTTTTTATTAGTGCTGTCAGCGTTAATCTCCTTAAAATAACCTTAACGCCATAACTGCATTAACCCAGCAAATCTCCGTTAGCAAGTTAGCGCAGATTGCCCAATGCGTGGGGCTGCGCCGTGTCAGCGCGTTAGCGCGGTTAGCTGTAGTGTTATTTAGGTCAGTCATTCTCAAACTGTGGTATGCGTACCCCTGGTGGTACTTGGGCTCTCTCTAGTGGTATGCAGGAAATCTCCAATTGTTTTTAGGATTAAAGAATATACCATTGTGGAGGTTTGCAAAGACGACATGAGACTTCACGAGACTCTTCTGGGAGCCCGAGTCAACCAAAAAACGTCTCCCTGAGCATGAGTTCTCTATGAAGAGCAGCCTTTCCTTATCGCCAGCGGTCGCAGCCGCTACAGAGCGCTGGCAGGCTCGTTTCCCTGGGCCTTGAAACTGCAAAGGCGGCAGACAGCGCCGTGCTGTGGTGCCAAAATGCTGTTGGTAAAAACACAGCTGTTTTCCAAGGCGCCGCCGTGCCACGATCCCAGCCACCATCGATGAGTCAGAGGCCCCCGGGAGAATCGGTGGATGGGCAGGAGATGCCGTCGGAACTATCACCTGGATGCCAAAGCTCCTAGTAGCCAGGAGAATACGATCTGGTTCTTCTGCGAGTGAGCGGTAATCCTCCAAGGCCAGCAGCGGGGAGTTGGCGAGGCCAGCTGGCACTGGTGCCGGCAACTGTCGGAGGAAGACGTGAGTGAAGAGAAATCCGCCATCATCCATTCTTAGCAAGGACAGCGTGCGCTCCATGAGCTCAAGAGCGGTACCATCACCCAGGCCTGAGAGAGAGAGGAGTATCTTGGCCCGCTCTGCATCGGAGAGGGAGTAGCGGCGCAGCAGCAGCGCCTTGAGAGCGGTGAATTTCCCTTGGGTGGGGGGAGCCCAGAGAAGGGTCATCACACAGCGGGTCATCGCAGCAGATCCAGCGAGGCCACCACATGGTGTTATTTTGTTTCTGAAATGCCACAAAGAGCAAACTGAGGTTCGATGTCCACGGACCACGAAGAGTTGTGAAGCCAAAAATCCGGCAGCTTAATCGCCACAACACAAATTAAACTGTACAGCTCTGCTATCACTTCCAGCATAAATGAAGACAGGAAACTAAACAGCAGTGACGTTTGTAGGGTTACTGAAGTTGGGCTAGCTGGTATATAATGATGTGCTACGTGACCGCTAACTACACAGCTATGTTAGCATAACACAAACAGTGAAGATGGAGGATGAACGCTAACTTTTTTCCACTCTGTAAAAGTTAACGTGAGGGTTCCCGATGGTTAGGGACAAATCCAGTCGCCATCGGCGTAACTTTGTGCTGAACATTGGGGGGGTCAAGATCTCTGTCTAAATAAATAAATAAATCTGAGTAAATTCCCAGATGATTAAACATTCAACTATTTTGCTGGTAATAACTGAAATGAGTAAAGAAAATCAACAGCCTATTTATGCAAGATAATTCATAATTTTATTGGGGGGGGTTATATTGGTTGGGTCTGATTAATGGGGGGGGGGGGGGGGGGGCGGGTCATAACCCGCCTAATCCCTCTGGAAATTACGCCCCTGGCAGTCGCATGACAGGATGCTGTAAACGGACCAAACTTCAGTCAGGAGAACAACTGCAATACGAGGTTAGTCATTAATATACTGCTGCATGGGCTGGAGTTACATCGTAAGGGTTTAAAAACTGAGCTTTAAAATGAACAGTGGTAATAAAAACCGAGAGAGGCCAACAGGGCTTGATCAGATTAAACAGAACAAGATCGAAAGCATTAAAACATGTTGAAAACACAACAGCCTTAATAATCTCAGAGTAGTTTGGACTGACGCAGGTTTCATCGGGTCATCACTTAAAGATTGGCTATCCCACCTGCTGTGAATGTTTTAATGCAGTACAGTTGTTATTATTATCACTTGTCACGTCCTGTTTATGAAAGTTAAAATAAAATTCATTCATATAAGAAATAAAATTGTCTTGTGTAAACTATATGTGGTGTTAAATAGGCCCATACTACTGTACTTTAATGTCAGTCATAAGGGTGGTACTTTAAGAGCCATATATTTATTGAGGTGGTACTCATTGTGAAACGGTTGAGAACCACTGATTTAGGTCATATGGCACCACTAGAGGGCAGCATGGGGCACAATATTTAGTGCTGTTGTTGCCCAGCCAAAGTAATAAACAAGAAGGTTGTGGGTGTGAATCCACCATCTGGCCAGGGCCTGTCTGTTTGAATGTTCACCATTTGTTTTCATTAAGGCATTTCACACATAGTTTTTAAACCACAAAACCATTCACATGTATGTATCTGTCTGTGGATGGTGCACATGTGTTGAGAAAAGTGTCTTCATTGTCTGTAGGTGTGCTGAACTTTGTGGTGCTTGCAGACTGGGGTGGGCTGCCTTTTCCTCCTTACTACACTGCTCAAGAGAAAGCTATTGCTGCAGAGATGGATAGACTGGCCCAATCCGAGGGGGTGGACTTTGTTCTCAGCCTTGGAGATCACTTCTATTTTAGCGGCGTCAAGGATGTGGAAGACCCACGCTTCAAGGTATATCATATCAGGACCCATGCATTAACAGCTGTTGATATATTCTGTTGAGCTCTTCTTGTAGCCCCAGACTTTGCGATGAATAGCATCTCTTCAGAGTTTAGTCTACCCTAAAGGATTCTGCAGGGTGATGTCATTTCCTTGGCTAAAAACTAAAATGTTACAAATCAAACGCATAGTTTTAGATTTGTAGTTAGCACTTCTCACTGGTGTTGCTACACTCTTTTACAGTGAAGATGAGCAGGGATAATTTATTCACTGCCAGTTTCTTTGTGAACTTCACAATAGGTAAGAGAACCAAAAGAAACCCATAGCAACAGGAAGCTTGTCCATGTTTAGCTCTGCTGGACTCCAGAAAGCTGCAAAATGTGGCTTGAGGTTTCCAAAGAAACACCCGATCACCATATTCCCTGCAAAGTGAAGACTGGAGGGACAGTACTGGTACCCAGTGTTGGGAAGGTTACTTTTAAAGCATATTCCACTACAGATTACAGAATACATGCCCCAAAATGTAGTTTGTAACATATTCTGTTCAGTTACTCAATGTGAGTAAGGGATTCTGAATACTTTGGATTACTATTGTCATGCTTTTACAACTACGTGAATGTACTGCTGCTGTGTGATTTATTAGTGTTACTGAGGCTACTCACCACCGAGCTGGCATTAGTTGAGGTGAGGTCATAGTCTGCTTTCAGAACTGCACATGATTATTTGCAGCTAGCAGCTTGTTAACGCTATCATCAGTCTAACAGACTGCAGGCTAAGAGTTGTTGACCCACTACTGATCACGAGCCTCGTCACGTGAGTCACGGTGTGATACAAGAACGGAGGCGTGATAAGTATGTTTCAGGTGGAACCATTGTGAGACCTTGCCTTACCCTGTCATGTGACCTGTTGAGGTTACCTGATGTAAATGTCAGGCACCTGGAAGAGAAACTGCATCGTAGCCAGCAGACAGTTGGTGATGTAAGGCAGCCTTTATTTAAAGATGATTATTCACAGTGGACATAGATAACTTCTTTCACTCCTCTTTCAAACCATCTGTCTTCTCTGCCCACAATGTGAACACTGACATCCTCGAAAGACCTTTGTCCTTGAGATGCAGATGTCCTGGTAAACGTCAGTGTTGAGGTTTCCGTTCACCTCCGTGCGCACGGCACAGTCCAGAAACAGTGAACAGTTATCCTTTGCCCTGGTGTGTTTCTATCCACAGAGCTCATGTGAGCAGTGAAGGCTTCTACTTCCTGGGTTCTGATTTTGACCCAGGTGTCATCCTCGTATCTGTGCCAGTGGCTAAGTGCTTTATTTTCCGCTTCCTCCATGTAAAGCTTGGCTATAATGGGTGACACTGGGGAGCCCATGGCACACTCATGTTTGTGGAATAAATCCATAGTGGGTCAGTGACTCTCTTGGGTTTAAATACCTCAGGTTTTAGACTTGCAGAAGCTTCTTTGATGACAGGTGAAACAGAAGGAGTCCAGTACTTTCAAAGCTTCTTAGACTACCATGAGCTGGACGACTGAGAGCCTACACAGACATAAACTGTGAGGTATTTCTCCTCCACAGAACACGTTTGAAGGTGTCTTCTCGCAGCCATCTCTACTGGATATACAGTGGTACCTAACTGCTGGAAACCACGACCATATCGGCAACATCTCAGCACAAATGGCTTACTCTAACATATCCCACCGATGGTAAATATCAAGCAATACAGACAAGGTTTGAATGAGAAGGTCAGTCTTCTTACACCTGTAGCTTTGACCTGAACTAGTTATCATGTGACTTGCATTAAAATCGTGTTTCAGACGTTGCTAAAACGTGCTCTGATGTTTTGTACACTCGTTTCTGTGATAACTGAGATGATTCAAGGTTCCAGACCTCAGTGTTGCTTGGACGTTATGATGTGTTGTCTCTGTAGGAATTACCCAGCTCTTTATTACGATCTTCAGTTTACTGTTCCACACACAAACGTGTCAGTGAGCATCCTGATGATTGATACGGTGGTGCTCTGTGGAAACACCAATGACCAGGTCCAGCCTGTGGGACCAGAGGACTCCACGGCAGCAGCAAACCAGTGGAACTGGATCAGTGCTAAACTGGCCAGCAGCAGGTGATTCAAACACAGATTCGTTTGACCAGTTATCTGCACAGATGTCACTCAATACAAAGATACATTTGTGATTTATTAAAGGTTTGATATACAACTGTGTGACAAATATTACGCAGAATGAGGATTTAAATAAATATACAGTGTACAGAAAACCAAATAAAGAAGAGCATCAAAGAGAGGGAAACATACACCCAACAGTTTAAACCAGTTAGCTCTGCTGGTGTTGCTGGTCCCTCTGTGTGGGAGTTTAAAGGCTGTCTGGCTTGTGCAGGTCTGACTATGTGGTGGTGGCTGGTCATTATCCTGTGTGGTCTATTGGCAATCACGGACCTACAGCCTGTCTAGTCGACAAACTACGGCCTCTGCTGAAGAAGTACAGAGTCACCGTTTACCTGTGTGGCCATGATCATGATCTGCAGGTGTGTTCACATACAGAACATCACTTTCACCAGTTAAAACAAGGGAGTGAAGTGTCTCCATTATATTCAGTCCATCGCACTGACCTGCTGGGACAACCAGTCCTGTGCTATGACGTGTTGACCAAGTGTTTCTGACTGCTGATCAGTTTCTGTGCCCCAAACCAGAGGATATCATATTAATGTTAAACAAAGAGATGCTAGTTCCTGATCTTTGTGTAGAAAGTGTGACAATCCAACCCATCAAAAGAAGACGCAGTTTCTCTGTTCTCTCCTCCAACAGTTCATCAGAGAGGATGATGGGAGCTCGTATGTTGTCAGCGGGAGTGGGATGGTCAGTGATCATTCCACTCGTCACATCAGCAGTGTCCCTCCGTCCTGGCAGCTCTTTTCCAGTCCTGTCAATCACACAGCAGGAGGCCTAGCTTTCTTCCAAGTGACTGAGCGTCAGATGACAGTCAGTTACATGCAGACAGATGGGAAATGTGTTTACCAGGCTGAGCTGCCAAAACGCAAAGTCTGAGGCCGCAGAGATCGGTAACCATCAGGAGCAACCATGTTTGTTCATGTGCTGCCCAGCTTTGTGTCATGTACTCTGGCACTCTGTAAATATAAAACCTTCATTTTAATTACAACTTTTAATTATTGTGAAATTAAACAGCTGTTTAATCAATAACAGTTTCAAATGCAATGCTTTTCACTTCTAATCTTTATGAATAGATCAGCGTGTATGTGTACATACCTGCATATGAATATGTAGGGAAATATATATGATGCCACATCACAACAGCAGCCGCTTCAAGGCACTTTATATTGTAAGTTAAAGGTGCTGCAATAACACTGCAGTTACTTTGTTGAGTACTGTTGCTTCGGTTACAGAAAAGCAGCCTGTGTGAAGAATAACATCCTCGTTACTATTTTGTAACCATCAGCATTGTTTTCTTTGCTTTTGTTAAACAAATTTAATGTAAATTCAGTTTCACATTCATAGTCACAGACGGTTTAAAAATAATTAAGCACTGATCGGCTCCTGATCAGTTATCGATCAGATGCTGTGATTGATGATGATGATGGTGATAATCATCTATAATGAAGCTACCTGATTGCGGGTGACGTCAAAGCTTTGTTCTTTAGAACATGTGCAACGTTCCCTCTGGAATCAATATGTTAGCACAAAGTAATAGAAGTACTTGTTTTCTTGAAATACACTTTCAACTTTTTTCTCAGAACGATTGACAACATTTTTCTCTTAATGTGTCCCTAATACGTCTTTGTAATATATGGAGTCCAGTCCCACTGATGAATCCGATATAGTGTTTTTAATCAATAAAACTGTTTTTTAATATCTTGCTGCTTTTTGTATGAGTTCATACTCTAGTGTAAATAAACAACAACACTAAGGCTATTCTGTTAGACCTGTATGCAAAAAATACACTGCACCCAAAATATTTCATAATTCAGCAACACTGATCAATCTAATGAACTTAAACCTGCACCATCCTCCCTACTCTGGTATTTTAAAGAGTACTTAGCAGAAATATTAAGCAACCTAATAACCTAATAAAAAAATAGGGAGCCACCCCTCACGCTCCACCTCATGATGCTTAATCGACGTAATCAACCTTAATTTGATGCAGTGTGAAAAAAAATGCACAGAATCAATTATTTTTCAAGAATAATTAAATAGATTCAACATCTTTCTTCAACAAAATTGCAGACTGCACAGATGGTTCCCAAAGGAAAAAGTACTACAGCTTACTGGGGTATATTAGACTTAACAATTACTATATACAGTAATGGACTTCTATACATTTTACATCAGATTAAAACTTTGGGTGTCAGATAATTATTTATTAAAAGCTCGACATTTTAAATGAGAATAAGAAAGAAAAGTATGTCTTTGTGCCCCCTTTTCCCTGTTCATGCCCTATCGGCCCCCCTGGCTAAACTTTGCTAGATCCGCCCCTGCACAGTTACCAGCCGTCAGCTGCGTAGAAAAAGATCCTCGAGTAGAAAGTAATATTAAATAAATTCTAACAACAGCTGATCAAGCTTAAACGTGCTGCTGTTGTTCAGCTGCTGGTTTCCTCTTTCTGGTGCAAAGTGGGCCAAAAACAAAGGAGACGATCAGCTGATCATTGATCAGTTTCATGATTGAAGTAGCAGCAGGAGAGAGAGAGAGAGAGAGAGGCAGTCGCTCCATATATCGGTTGTTAAGCTTTACAAACATTCAGAGATGAACTTACACACTTGCTTTACTTCTCTCTGGGGTAACTTCCTCGGAGATGAAATGCTGGTTTGAGGCTAATACACACAGCCACATGACCACACTGCTCGGTTATGAGCCGAGTTACGCCATGTTGTATTTATTTATTTATTGTCATTGTCAAGAACAATGAAATTGCGTTTGGGGCTTCCATACAACCCCAAAAAAAGAAGAAAATAATAAATACCCCTTAAAACCCAAGTGTACATATTTAACCCAGTGTGACTCCAATGCAATAAGACAATCCTTAGCAATAATGTTCGTAGAAATTCAGACAAAGACCTGAGAAACATGACAAAATACAACAATGCAACCCATTCAATATTATTGTACTGTGAGATATGATATCAGATATGATAGTTATCTATTTAAGAAAGAGGGGGGGGGGGGGGCAGGAGGGGGAAGAGAATAAAGATATAGAGAATAAAGTTTTGTGAGGTGCTTGTTTGATATTTAATGGATCATTACATTTTTTATTTCTCTCCGATATCCGATCCAGTAATTTAGGTCAGTATCGGACCGATACGTAATATCGGATCGGTCCATCTCTAGTCTAGTGTTCACGTCCGTAGCACCTCCGTGTGCGGCTATTTACAGTCCCTGTGTGGTCATTGTGGACGTCTTTTAAACGTCAAACTTGGACTCATATTAGACATGGCTTCTATAGGCTCTGATGTCTCCAGAGGGTGGAGGACATGATGTCTGTGAGCTACCAGGTCATTTTTCTGTAGCTTTATGTCTGCAGCTGTCATCTGTGGCTGAGACAGTCACATGGAGCAGCATGAGCCCTGTGAAATGGGACTAGATCATAAGAGTTACGTGTGAAGGAGTCATCAGTGGACATGTTCAGGATGTTTCAGGCTCTTGATGCTCAAACGAGAGTGAGCAGCTGCTCGCAGCGACTGACAAAGACAGCAGATAGTCCAGCTCGTACACAATTACACACTTGGACTAACATCTCGTACTTTCCTCACAGCTTTTCTCAGCAACTGATCACAATCACATTCACTTCCTCTTACAATCACGAGGTTTTCACAATAAAACAGGATGCTGGTCAAAATGGACCATATACATTTTAAATGCTCTTTGAAAACTCGTTAAACATATTCCAAGAAATTCCATATCTGTCTAAATCCTTTAACCATCCTTATTTTACATTTTAACATGGATTGTAACATTAATTAATTAATAAACGGCCGTTTTAACCTGGTGAAGAAATGAATGAACCAGGAAAATGTAAAATAACAAAAACAAACACGTGCACTGAGTAAATCAACACGTAATGAAGGTGTTTGTTTATAAATTATCTGTAAATAAACAACGTGACACATCCAGCCTGCTGCAGCAAATGTATTAAACTGATGGTCTGAGCCAAGCGCTGGGTTTCAGCCTGCATCAGCTCAGACAGCGTCCAGCAAAACGCTGACCCCTGAATGTTGTTGTGTTGCTGATGACCACCAAAGCCCAGCGATGCTCTGCTGTTACCAGTAAAATGCACAAACGTAAGGAGTAACATGTTTATTGTCTTTAATATCAGTTAAACACAATAAAATAAATACACCACATACAAAAATATACATCCTACATTTTGATTCCATAAAAATGTGTTTCAAGGTAAAATCCCCACTACAGTCTAAGAATGATTTACATTTACACAGCAGACTGTGAAATTAAATAAAATAAGCTGTTATATTTTACTATAGTAGTCACAGGCACCAGGAAAGGAGATGCAGTATTTGCAGTATCAGTACATACTGTAGCAGGGCTTCAGCAGAGTTTTCCCATCTTCCCAGTGTCAAAAATAAGGTTGTTTCACAGAAACTAAATGAAAGTCCAGTGTTTGGCTGAGGAATGCTGAGCGACATATGTCCGTGTGTCCAGTTCAACGTACCGCGAGAGATGTGTAGTGAAGCACATACTTTATACTACGCCCTTCTTTTCACCGTTTGCAGCTTTTTTCTTGCGCTTGCAGCACACCACTGTGACGGTGATGATGATCCCGGTGAGCAGTAGGATGAGGATGATGGCAGAAATGATCACTGCAGGAGAATACACTGTGGAAAACACAACACAGTCTGTCACAGCAAAGCTTTACTGCTCATTTCTAAGCAGTAACCCACACGGGAGTACGGATGGGCTGGCTTTTATACAGTACTCAGAGTACTTAAGACTACAGTACAAGCCACACTGAAGCTTTTCACACAAATTCACAGGCAGACTCTGTGTGGTGTTTGAACCATGTAACACAGTCACACGCATGCTGTGTGAGCAGAATCATCTGCAGCTCAACGTGACAAAGACCAAAGACTGTGGACTGTGGGAGGACCAAGAAACCTGTGACCTGTTTCAGTCCAGGAGGTGGATGTGGACGTCGTGGAGGAGCATAAATGCCTCAGAGTACACACAGAAAACACCTGGACTGGGTTAGAAGCACCACCGCCCTCTAGAGGACGGGCCAGTCATCTCTGAGGTCCTTCAACATCTGTCGGACAATGCTCAGCATGTTCTGTGAGTCTCTGTGGTCGGCGCCGTCCTCTGTGGAGGCTCACAGACGCCAGCAGACTCAACAAACCGCTCAACAAACGGGGCGATCGCGGCTCAAGAGTTGGGAGTTCATCTTGAATCAGACGGTTGCCGGTTCGAGCCCCGGCTCGGACAGTCTCGGTCGTTGTGTCCTTGGGCGAGACACTTCACCTACTGGTGTTGGCCAGAGGGGCCGATGGCGCGATGTGGCTACTGCTGTAGCTACTGCTGTAGCTGCCTCCACCAGTGTGTGGATGAATAAAGCGCTTTATAAATGCAATGCATTATTATTATCCATAAGTGACATTCATAGGTAATGATATTTGTACATACCTATCAATGTTCCAGTAATTAGAGCTGTTTTGTTATATTTTGTAAAATATTGTATTAGTTATTTAGTCACTGTTCTTGCTGCTGTGGAGACGCTGTGACCACGGAGGATTAATGACGTATTCACACACTTGGTTTAACTTTACTAATTAATACTGCATTACTCTGAAAACAAAACAAAGTGATGAGTAATGTGATTACTTTCACTGTTTGCTAATTCAGAATAACATCTGCAGACAGACAGTCCACAGTGACGTGGCTCCGTGTGGGGTTATTGCCTGTTACTGTAGCAGCTTCCTGTAGGGGGCGCTGTGGGATTTCTATTAAGAATCCGTGCACCCACGGCACACTGCAGCTGTAGTTCATCACAAACACCTTCAGAGTAATGAATGCAGAAGTGCTTTTTTCACAGGTTTCACAGTCTGAGGGGAAACATCCTGATGTTTTTGTTTGAGTTACTACAAACACTCACTTTAACACGTTTGTGTTATTGTTCACATATAAAGCACACTGAGGTCACGTGTTGTATAAATAAAACTGGATTAAAAGTAGATGTAATGTTGTTTTAGTCATGAAGAACTCTGGAGGTGCTTGACGACCACCTGTTTCACTAAGACAATAAATAAACATGCTGTGAATTTATAGTCCAAATATTTACGGACGGATGTACACGCTCTGGACGCACATCCGCACGAGGCCGTGGGAAGTGGATGTGCTGGGGTCCTGGAGCGCCCCCTGTCCCAAAGGCAGACATCCCAGCACCACAGCATTGTGTGTAAGCTCTGGTATTTTGGCCCCGCCCTCTTATTCTGTAGACTGAACTGGAGTCACAGTCGTGTAATAAACACCATCAGATCCAGGCACGATTTACTGCCTCACCTCTATTTCCCAGCTCCTTCACACCCACACAGACACACACCTGAGAAGAAAGCCTGGCCCAGTGTTCAAACACTTTACAGAGCTTTTGCAACCTTAACAGTTAGTGTTCTCCTCCGCATCAAAAATAAACACACAGAGTTTGTGAAAACTCCATTTTCACCTCACAAAATGATAAGTTACTCATCAAGTCAACAGGCTTCTGCAGACGATTGTTAGTCAAATAAATCACATCCTGCTGTACCGCTGCTGTGTCAGCAGCTCGTGGTCAGTGCTGCGCTGAAATAAAGAGCTCACCTTCTATGATGGTCTGGTTCTCGTCTTTTGAGCACTGCGGGGGACTCAGGTCTCCCAGCTGCTTGCCATAAGTGCGGCTGGGGATGTAGGCTTGGACCTGGAAGCAGTAGCTCTCCCCGTGATCCAGGCCAGTCACCTTTATCATACTTGTGTTGTAGTTGGATGTTTTCTGTGGACAACAGAAGGGAAAGGCCCGTGATGTCATTCACGTATGTTAAAGACTGCTGTTGTGATGTCAGTCTGTGGTGGGTGCTCCTCACTTTGCCAGTGCTCTTATTCTTCCAGTAGGTGACTCTGTAGTGGAGCCGCTCAGAGAAGATGTCCCTCAAAGTCTGCAGGTGTTGACCGTTGGCGATGGCAGTGGGTGAGTCTGTCACGTTCAGGGTGGCGCTGCCTTCACTGACCTCCAGCGTGAACTTGGGCCTGTCGAGTTCAGCTGTGGAGGAGAAGTATTTTTGAAACTGCTGGATATGCACATGTGTGTCCTGTGATCACTGAAGTCTCTGTTAACCTTCCAATATTACACTGAACTAAATGAGAATGACAGCTTCAACAAACAGCTTATGTGTTGACATAAAATGATCAGCTTTTCTTTGAGTTTGCTGAATGATCACATAAATAATCTGCTTATGTTAACATTGCTCTCTGGACCTGTAGACAGAACGACCCCTGATGACCGGGTGTCACACTGTGGGCCACTGCGGACACTGTCGTCTCATTGGAGGACACTTCAAGTAGTGCAAAACAAGAAAACAGGAGTGTTTGTTTGTTTGTTTACTTTTCAAATATTGTAAAACAAGACTAAACTTTATTTCCTCTGAAGCCGTTCACTGGACGACTAAATAAACACAGGGGTCCTGTCTGTGTGACACGAGGCAGCAGTGCTGCTGTCATTGTGTTCCTGTTTAAGTCAAGCGCAGAGGTAGGGGTGACCTCGGCTTTGAGACCGCTGCCTGATGACATTGTACCTGACAGAGAAACTGTGACGGGCATCTCTTTATTGGATGGGCAACAACTTTGTGAAAGTCTACAGATCCAGGGACCGATGATGGAAACAACCCTGTGAGTGTGACGGTGAGACTTCTTTGCATCATGCTCACTGAGGGCGACCATGAGAGCGGGTGTGTTACCATGTTAAACTGTTCCTGCGCTGGCTTCATGCGCTCTCCCGGGCATGCTTTCATTTCTATGTTATTCTGATTTATAAAAAATAATATCAAAGGGTCTTACTGTCATCGTATGGGCAGAATTTTGGCGAGGTTTTGTGGGGAAACTCGGAGAGTTCAGAGGTCGCCCCCTGTGGGGGCTGAGATAGGACATCAGCTACGTAGCAGGCTTTGGGATCAGTCATGGCGGTGGAGAGATCGCACATCGTTTGTGACGACCGGATACAGTTAGTGATTCTCTGTGCGTTCCCACCAACCCTGCAACATATGACGTGTTACACATAGTTTACATGAAACACCCACATACATGAAAACGTGCTGCCGTAGGTGAACTGATGGGGCTGTGAGGCCAGGTGTGGATGGTACTTACGGAGACAGTTCCACTGTGTAAGAGTAATCCGCGGATGGTTTGGGCTCCCAGACCAGAACCGTTTTAAAATTGGTGGATTTCCAGGTGACGTTCTGCGCTTGTGGATACGAGCCTGCAAACAAGGAGTGGATCAGTCACATGATGAAAATCAGACATTACTGATCCTGCTGAATGACTGAAGCTCTTTAACACAGTGTTGCACATCCTTTAGCAGCAAAACGACCCAAACTGTGCTCAGATTCATCATTTCATCAGGTTCACATGGTGAACATCCCAGAGCTGCGCTCTTATCAGTGGAGAAAAAGGCCCCACTCATGTAGTTTTACGGACGGACTGTTCCAGCTGCACTTTGCTTTGTGACCACAGTAAGTGTGCCACCCACGGAGCACACCACAGCTTCTCCCCTCTTACACCGAGGATCGCAAATCTGTCTGAAACATCGTCGCTTGTTTGCAGACCTCGGGAGTGTAAGTACCTCCTTCCTCTTTAGCTGGGGGCAAAGAGTGCAGCTGTCTCACTCTTTTCACAATTCAGATCAAACTGAGGTTATTGTACTCGGCCCTGAAAAGCCTAGAAATATGGTATCTAAGCAGATTCTTACTCTGGATGGCATTACCTTGGCCTCCAGTAACACTGTGAGGAACCTTGGAGTCATCTTTGACCAGGACATGTCCTTCAACGCACATATTAAACAAATATGTAAGACTGCGTTCTTCCATTTGTGCAACATCTCTAAAGTTAGAAATATCCTGTCTCAGAGTGACGCTGAAAAACTAGTTCATGCATTTATTACTTCCAGGCTGGACGACTGTAATTCATTATTATCAGGATGTCCTAAAAACTCCCTGAAAAGCCTTCAGCTAATCCAAAATGCTGCAGCAAGAGTCCTGACAGGGACTAGAAAGAGAGAGCAGATTTCTCCTGTTTTGGCTTCCCTTCACTGGCTTCCTGTTAAATCCAGAATTGAATTCAAAATCCTGCTCCTCACATACAAGCTCTTAAATAATCAGGCCCCATCTTATCTTAATGACCTTGTAGTACCATATCACCCTATTAGAGCACTTCGCTCTCGCTCTGCAGGCCTACTTGTTGTTCCTAGAGTATTTAAAAGTAGAATGGGAGGCAGAGCCTTCAGTTTTCAGGCCCCTCTTCTGTGGAACCAGCTTCCAGTTTGGATTCAGGAGACAGACACTATCTCTACTTTCAAGATTAGGCTTCAAACTTTCCTTTTTGCTAAAGCATATAGTTAGGGCTGGACCAGGTGACCCTGAATCCTCCCTTAGTTATGCTGCAATAGACGTAGGCTGCCGGGGGATTCCCATGATGCATTGAGTTTTTCCTTTCCAGTCACCTTTCTCACTCACTATGTGTTAACAGACCTCTCTGCATTGAATCATATCTGTTATTAATCTCTGTCTCTCTTCCACAGCATGTCTTTATCCTGTCTTCCTTCTCTCACCCCAACCGGTCGCAGCAGATGGCCCCGCCCCTCCCTGAGCCTGGTTCTGCCGGAGGTTTCTTCCTGTTAAAAGGGAGTTTTTCCTTCCCACTGTTGCCAAAGTGCTGCTCATAGGGGGTCATATGATTGTTGGGTTTTTCTCTGTATCTATGAAGCGCCTTGAGGCGACTTTTGTTGTGATTTGGCGCTATATAAATAAAATTGAATTGAATTGAATTGAATTTCACATGTGAGGCCAAATAAAAAAACAGACGTGTTCTGACTGTACCTCTAAGAATAATAATAATAATAATAATAATAATAATAATAATAATAATAATAATAATAATAATAATAATAATCACGAGAAGAAGAAGCGTTTCTGTCGCTGCATCCACACTAGGAGAATGCGCCGGACTCACCTGAGGCAGACAGCAGCATGTGGAAAAAAGAAAAGTAAAGAAAATAAAATCCTGCTTCTATTCTTGTGGTCGCCATGGTACCCTCAGGAAGTGTAGTCCAGATCAGACAGCTATCCGCGTGCAGTCCCGGAGCCTCCTTTCACACTGGGATACTTTTCGTTTCTGCTCAGGACTAAAAACCTCCGCTCGTAGCAGTTTAACTCAGTCCAACATGACCAAATAAGGAGCGTCCGGCTCGCCCGTCATCACATCGCTGCGGTATGCGCTGCGTGCCTGTCCCGCTTAAGTCATTGAGCGGATATAGCGGCTCAATGGCTTCTTCGGACTCAGCCGATCATTATTACATCATAAGAACTTCTGTTCGTCCGGACAGAACCAGCTTTGGGGGTTTGCTTACCTGGATGATGGTTTTCATGCCGTGATTGTCTTTTACTTTCTTTATTTTCAGTGAGTCCTGAAAGTGTTTTCAATTGAAACAGTTTGTCTAGATTACAGGTTTGATGTGAAATCACAAGAGCGCCTTCATTCGTGCCTGGTTTCTGCTACAGATGCACGGTTGTGTTTCTGCAGGCAGACCTGTGCAGGTCGTGTTTCACAGAGGACCGTGTGTGTGCTCATGCTGACTACATGACTTTCTAGAGAGATCACTAGAATGACGTGAATGACCGCAGCGTGGACCTTACAGCTCACTGTAACTCACTGTAACTCACTGAGTCAGAGCGGCTCCATTTATAGATCTGATTACTTTTGCTAAATTTCCAGACACACATGTGGAGAGGTTGTTCCAAAATGCTGGAATCCTCTAGTCCAGTCATTTCAAAGTGCACACTTGCACACATGAAAGGGGCATATAGCCTGAACAATGTAGCACAATAACAGTTAGCATGCTTTTAATGATATAAAGAAAGCTGAAGCTGATTTGTTTGTCCCAGGCTGTTATTCTGGCTGTTTCAGCCTTTTAATGGACCGGGAATATCTGCCTGGACTTTGGTAGTCCTGGCCCCCTCGTCCTCCTTCCCCTGAGAGGGCGGAGCAGAGATAATGAGAGGCCCGACTGCCGTAGGGTACAGTGTGGCTTTGAATACCGAGTAAGTCTCAAACAGGAAGGATTGAATACACAAGCTGGAGTCCAACAGTTCCTCTGAAGGAAAGCAGAGTGAGAGCGCAGCTTCTAATGGCTGTTTCCTGCTTTGTCTTAACGTTTGCAGTTCAGCTGTTTGAAATTGAACCTGATGTTTGGAGCACTGATCATTACTGATAATGAATTACTAAGTGTGCATGTTCTGCTTTTCCCAGTTCTACTGAGGAAAGGCTTCACGTGGTCAACGTCCAGATCATTTATTTACCTCTTCCCCAACAGTTATCTCTGTCACCATATCTCAAGGCATTTCCTAACATAGCTACTGTTCTCAGAGGAGAAATACACCGTGGTGTGGGGGCGCACTGCACACAGGGTGAGTCGCCCCGTGCCCTCCCTCCTGCCTTAATTACTTTCTCAGGCTCATTCCTGAAAGGAAGGAAGGGAGCAGCAGTGTATCACTGACTAACCAGCGCTAACACTGCACTGTTCACTGCATTTAGCAAGGAACTGGTGACCAGTAACAAACACTTTAGGCTGTTTTCTTGGCAAGTTAGGACATTGAAGTTGGAGCTGGGTCTTAATCGTCTTTTCTAGATCTTAATCTTCAGACTCAAGTAGTCGAGGCAGACAGTACTGTCCCAACGCTCTGCTTATTATGTCTGTTTTTGAAATCCATGCAGTTTCTGGCATTAAAACTAATGAGGGTTAATGATTCACTGATGCTGATCAGAAGTGACTTTCAGTATGTTTCTGAGGAGCCTGTTACTCAAAAGAGTCAGCGTTTGAGGATTTGCTCACCTGCAGGACTGAGCACGCACCAACACGTCAGCAGCACATTTAGAGACATTCAGATTCACGTCAGTAGTTGGACTCCTTCTTATATTTGTGCTCAAAGCCTCATTCACCAGTTCAAACACGCTTTTCTATCCCACCTTCACACGTTCACAGCCACGCGGATGCATCTTTGGTGGGTGGTGTGTTCTACGTCCTCAGCTACACCGATAACTTTAGATGTTAGGTCATCAATGAGCACTTAAAAGCATGTTTGAATCAAAGATGGGCTTTTACAGAAGAGTCCACGTCCACTTTTATTTGGCACAAATGTCACAAACTGTGTTCTGATTTTCTATCACTCTGGTTGTGTTTGCAGCACGAGCTGGATCAAGCACCAGCAAACCTAAATCTAGAGAGACTGGCAGGCTGCCCAAGGAAACCTGTTCCTGGTAGCTTTATCCTGCTCAACCTGCACACAGAGTGGCGAGCAGGCTTTAACAGCTTCCAGCAAACAGGGTGTGGTTTTAGAGGCGATCGGAAACAACAGCCTGTTTCTGCAAAGGTGGAACAGCCACAGTGACAGAGAGTGAGATTATGAACCAGAGCTCTGCTGGCAACCATCAGCATCTCTCCAGGTGTTGTGTTCAAACTGCACATGGAGTAACTGTATGAAGCATGCACATGATGTTCAGAGTAGGGAACACAGCAAAGCGGTTTCCACTCCCAGCAGAAGGATTGGAATGCAGGGGTGAATGCTCGGTGCGTTGGTGTGCAGGTTTCAGGGAGATTAGAGAACAGAGGTGGGTTTTCACCTGTTGGAACATGACTGTCTGCGGCTCATGATGAAAACAGGAAAGAGATCAGACACAGAGATATACATGTTTGTCAGGACTTTTTCCTGTGAGGAATAATGGGGACGAAGCAGCCTGTATGTAGACGAGCCTTTTAAGGAGACCAGGGCACAGTCTGGACTCTGAGCTCAGGTCACGTGACCTAGAAGCAAGAAGCTGTTTTATTAGAAAACAGAACAAAGGAAGAAACTGACGGGAGCTGAAACATTCAAAAGATCCAAGACTGTAACGTGTCCTGAATGTTGCACACACACACACAAATATAACAACTTTAGACCACGGGGAGGACGAACCCTGCTTTAACAGGATGTTGGGGGACAGAAGAAGGAGAGCACAGGACATGTAATGACGTGCAGTAGTGGCACTTACATGTGTAGTAGATCAGGTCACATTTCACACTCTGGGCTTGTTTTGTGTGTGATGTAGACACACAGAACAGGCAGACAGAACAAATAAACTGTTCCTTCTCAGTTGTCTGCAGCGCAAGCAAGCCACCAACCACAACCCCAGCATGTCAGCTGATGCAGGATCACAGTGTGAGCGTCTCTGCGCGTCTTTTTACCCAGCAGCCTCGAGCTGTGAGCGTGGGAAACAACTTCAGAAGGGTTGTCTTCAAAACCAACAGATAAGCAACACAAGCAACAAGTGACACATATCACAATATCGCGCGCACACACAAATCTGCCTTTTAACATATTAATAGACATTATTAGGATAAAGACATTTTTCCATAGAAGTCTAAAAGAAGAAGAAGAAGAAGAAGTGAGAGCAACCAGACTTGGGAAGCAGCAGCCGTCTGCTGTGGCCAGTGGGGGGGACACATTTTCTGTCATGGTGTGTGTGCAGGGAGGCAGGAAAGGACCCAAAACTCAAAGGGCAGCTTTACTGCTGGACACGAGAAAGAAGTAAACTGGACAGTTTGCAGTCAGGACACAGACACGTATGAAGATCATGACAAAGAGAAACACGGGGTTGAATACACTGAGGGATAACGAGGGGATGAGACACAGGAGCACAGCTGGAGGAATCCTCAAGGTTTCATTGATACTTTGACCTTCCTTCTTTGTGCTGAGTAGGACTGTTCGGTGTTGACCAGGAGCAGTGTTACATCCCTGATGAAGACTGCTCTTCATTAATGCTTTGTGTGCACTGTGGGGGTGTGTGTGCCTCCTCCACTCGACCCTTTTCCTATTTCTCTCTCTTGGTTGGGTCCAACCCTGTGTGTGCAACAACCACTTACTTTTGTGCAGGTTGTTTAATGAACAATAAAGTTTGTATCTGCATTTTTGACGTCTCCTGTCAAGTACTGTTTTGGACCTGTGAAGCCTCTGGCTCTTACACTCAAACCTTTCATGTCCTGGTGGTCAACAACTAAAGTATTCTTCACCGTCGATGCAGAGCAGGAGAAGTGTGCGTGGGGGGTTAGCCTCCCCAGCAGCAGGACGCAGGAGCTGACATGTATGTGTCGAGCAACGGGAGCTGGACGGCTTTGAGTTGAAGAATCAAACGCTCGTGGATATCTGTGCATGGCTGTACTGTCTCCTGAACCTGTATCAATGAACTGTGCACTCTAACTGGATGTTTGGACTTTGATCTGGCTGAAGTGCTTCGGCTTCTGCGTGAAGGCGTCTGCATATGAACAAAAAGCTCTTTGTTCAGACTGCACACACACTGTATATGAAGGTACCCACAACAGTCTGGAAATGAACGAAGACACAATAAAATGTGATGAGTGGCTGAGCATGTGGACACAGACAGTGGCTATAACCTTTACTGTGGGTGTGTCGTGTGTGTTTATCGACTCTTTGAATCTTTACCTTTGCTTCACCGTGAAACGCCAGCTCCCAGTGTGTGACGAAGGTTTGTGTGTGGGAAGTAAAACAATGATAACTGACTCATTTTGCCTTAAAAAGCTTTTAGTTCCATGTGTAATATCATTTACACACAATGAGATGTCTTTTATTTCCCAGCCTCAGTGACTAAACTCACTCGTCATCCTTCCCAGAATTTCATCATTTTTCTGTTCTCGTGGTGTTAATCATGATGACGACTGCAGATTTTAAACACTGTGTTCATCAGTTCACTGCCAATAGAGCCACAAATGACGGTTCATAAACCAGCAGCAATGGAAAAACTCCATGTATCTGTAAAAGTGCTTGAAGTGCACGCTGGAGCTACAGATGGAAAGTGTGTTATATAAGTGAGACTGGTGCAGAGCAGGGTCTCTTTCAGGGATCCTTCACATACTCAGACGGTGACTTAAAGGTTTTCTGCTCTAATCCTGTCAAAGTGGCACCGCTGAAATCTTTACGTCAAACCTTTATTCTTCTTACTGATGGCAAAGACGACACAGAGCAGACGGACTTCCATAAACTTAGTTGTTGTATTTGTCTTGCTGCTGTTGTCAGTGTTCGCTAACTGAAAGCAGAAATGTGAACACACTCACTGAACCTCAGAGAGTGCAAAAATACTTCCACCTGTGTTTGGAGTATACGTGAATATCCATGTACAGTATAACCAGGTCAGACACCTGTTAATTTACTGTGTTTTCCTGTGAACTTGAAATAGCGTCACTGATATGTTGCTGTTTTATGCCAGCAGACATGTACGATGGGAGGGAAACGACCCTGGCTTCAGCGCCCTGAGTTCATTTTACCGGTTTGTTATCAGCTCCTGTTCTCCTGGTTTTCAGAAAGTTCCTTAACTCTTCACAGGTAACTTCAGCATCCAACCTTTTCCCACACTTACCAGAGAACTATGTACTGAACTCTGGAAAAAGGAAACATTATAATTCAACGAGATCCTCAGCTGGCGCCGTGTTAGCAGCACGCCGCGGCCACTCAAATGGGGCAGTTTTTGTATTTTTGTGATTTCTGAGCCACATGGACACCAGAACAAGAGGTGCTCGCGTTCACCAACGGCAAACGCTTCTAAATTACAAGCATCATATAAAAACTGACCAGGAACTCCTGGGAGCGCTGTGCATCCTTGGGTTGCTACAGAAACCAGGCCTGCAGTCCGCTGCCTGGTGGCGGTGGTCAGGTGTTATCCACGCTGCTCTCAAACATTTGCTCACTGGACAACAAACTGGACTACGTCCGACTCCAGCAGATTAGCGGGAATTTAGGGACTGCTGCGTCTTTGTTTTCCCAGAAGCATGGCTCGGTGACGCACACCACCGTTCAGCTACACGGGCTCACTTCATTTCATGCCAACAGAAATGCAGCTCTGTGCCGTGAGACTCACGTGGTGGCTTGTGTGTCTACATCACAGCACAAGAACTGCGCTAGTTTCTAAAACTGCTCATCGCTGGTAGCGTTTATGACTGTTAGAGGCAGACCTTTTTATCTACCTCGGGAATTCACTGCTGTGCAAAGCGGTTCTGAGACAGGTGAGAAGTTGGCCTGCAGGAGCTCTCTGCTCTTCAGGACTGTTTTGAGCTCACTGACTGGGACATGTTCAGGGACGCTGCAACAAATGGCGACCGCGCCAACTTGGAGGAGAACACATCATCTGTGACCAGCACACAGGTAAGTGCATCGATGATGTCACTGACTCCAAGACTGTCATAACACGCTCCAACCAGAAACTGTGCATTCAATTCAATTTGATTTACACAGCGCCAAATCACAACAGTCGCCTCAAGGTGCTTTATATTGTACAGTAGATACAGAGAAAAACCCAACAATCATATGACCCCCTATGAGCAGCACTTTGGCGACAGTGGGAAGGAAAAACTCTCTTTTAACAGGAAGAAACCTCCGGCAGAACCAGGCTCAGGGAGGGGCGGGGCTATCTGCTGCGACCAGATGACTGCAGAAGTGCGTGACCTGCTAAAGACTTGAGACTCCGCCTTCAGAGCAGGCGACAAGGCGGCCTGTACAGTTGTTGCTGTAATTTGCAGAGTTGGAGCTATCGCCATTAGCACATTCAACTGCCACTAACTGGTTTTCTGGGCAGAGATACAAAGCTAGTCCGAGCTGCACTCATGCGCTCCCTTACTCCGTTCCTTGGCTGTGGATGCAGGACGGGTTATCCTCACCGTCCCTCACAAGTGTCCTAGTTGATGCCAGCTGCATCCAACCACACGCTCTGCCATCTCACTCCGGTCACTCGTGGCGCCGCTCTTCCCGCTCTTCCTTCTCTCTTTGTTCCCGCTCTCTCTGCTTCCTCTTCCACTTGATCTCTTCCTCCAAAATAAAAACACTTTAACAACAACCTAATATGGATTTACACAAATGATCAAATAGAACTATTCATACATCAGAAGTAAAACGTAGCCCCTGTAAATATCTACAGAAGCATAAGAAACCACTACAGGAACATTTCAGCGTTCATAAGGTTTAAAGGAGGTTTTATACGATGATAAGATCAAGATGAGCCACTTTGTTCCCACTGCAGTCTGCAGAACACCAGCTTTGAAGCACAGAGTTGCTTTTATACAAATTTCATGCAAATTTAAAAACAAACTGCACTGCTCAATCCTGGTTTAAGCAGCAGCCGCACACATCGTTGTGCCTCAGCCTGATCATCTGGGATTACAAAAATGCTGCTCAAGTTTAAATCAATCTATGTGTTTGTTGTCTCTGGTTCCTCCTGGAACGCAGCCGTCTGAGTCCAGCTGTGAGGGTCATGCAAGTACAGAAAACACTGTTCAGCCTGTTATAGCAGGTTCCAGATGTGCAAACATTGATCGAGTGAAGAAGCCTGACAGCATACAGACACACACGCCTTTCTTGTTCGTCTTCATCGACACAGGTTGTGTTTGAGTTAAGT
Source organism: Rhamphochromis sp. 'chilingali' (assembly GCF_963969265.1). Lineage (NCBI taxonomy): Eukaryota > Metazoa > Chordata > Actinopteri > Cichliformes > Cichlidae > Rhamphochromis > Rhamphochromis sp. 'chilingali'. The sequence goes on along the minus strand of NC_137945.1, from coordinate 35,878,855 downwards.
GAAGGCTGGTGAGATATTGGACGTTAAATTTGAGAAGAAACGATGACTTATTTGCTGCTTAAAGATAAACAAGCATTAATATAACCCCATACATTATATGGGACCAATCTCTATTAAAACACTCAATATGTTTTAACTGAAGAAGTCATCTGGTCTGTTAAAACAAACAAGCTATAAAATGATCACATGATCCACATCTGTTCAGTTTTACACATTCCCCTTTCTATGCATAGGCACATGTATTTAGTGATTTTGGTCATCTATCCAGCCGAGGGCTCTGCCAACGACAGACCGCTGTCTGCCTGAAGTGCCTCTCATCCAAAGAGTCAATAAACTTTACTAAATATTTGCAAATAGTCTGTAGAAGCTGTCAGCAGGATGCTCTTAGCTACACAGCAGCTCGCTGCCAGGCTCCGGAACATTTCCTGCCGTGTGGCGTAGCAGGGTTTGTTGTTTCACATGCTTGACATGCCTGAGTTTGGACTCAGGTTAAACCTTTTCTGAACTGTTGAGGCTTGTTTGTTGATTGTTTGGAGAGGAAGCAGATGCAAAAACGACCCAGCATTTATGTTACCATTGTCACACTTTGAGTTAAATCCACACAGTTAAGCACTTTACCATTGCAGATACATGCGGATCAATTTGCATCTCAAAACCAGAAATGTTTTGTCTGTTCAGGAGGTTGCTAGGTTACTTCCTACTGGCTTTCTTTTTTAGTCCAAGCACTTCCTGGTCGACAGGAACAAAACAACGTGAAGGACAAGGCCAAACCAAAGGGACTTCCCCGGGGAGTACGTGAAACAGGCATGTCCTCAAGCGCACCTAGAGGGTGACTGCAGGGACTGATCTGGCCTCATGTCCTCTTTGTGAAAGAGGGGAGTTGGAAATCACAGTGATCCCTGTCTGTTCTGCAGAAATGCAAACGGCTCATTTTGCATTAGTGTGAAATGTAACGGCACCAAATCTCAACAACACTCACCTCAAGGCACTTTATATTGTAAGGTCCAGACTCTGCAATCATTCAAAGAAAACTGAGAAAACCACAACAATCATATGACCTGAGGGACCCGAGAGACAGTGGGAAGGAAAAACTCCCTTTTGGCAGGAAGAACCCTCGGGCAGGAGCGTGATGGGTGGGGGTGTATACCATTCAGAAATTGTTGTCTTTTGCGACTTTAAGTTTGTTGTTAACAGTTACAGATGCTGAGTTTGATGGTCACACATACAGTGTTCCCATTTCTAGCACATCCTCTGCTTTCACCAGGTGGAGGGAACTACAAAGCAGCTCTGTAGTCACAGCAGTGATCTGGGCTTGGTGACAACACTGCTGCATTCTCCGAAGACCTGCTGACTGGACCTAAGCAACAAAACCAGTTAGCTGCCAGCAGCAGAGCAGCTCTAAGGACAGATCTCACAAAAGCTTTTGGTGCTTTAAAGTAGGAATGATTGGAGCTGAGATGTTGTCATGGGAACCTAGCTCTTTCTGCAGAATAGACAGGGATCACATGTTTTACATGTTTTAATTATTATTCTGTTGTTATGACCCATGACCCACTTCAAACGTCCCGTGAACACACTGGTCTGCTCGGTTTGTCATGGCCTTTATTTTGTGCCGAGCTAAGAGTTAAGAGCTGGAGTGAAGTGCACCCACTGGTCTGTGCTGCTGCCTCCTTTTATGGTCATGTGGAGCACGGGGCTGAACACCAGAGCGGACACTCCTTTACTCCAGCATTCATGTCGTACAACACACGGTATGGATTGGTTGATTTGTTTTCTCCGTGTGTGTGATCATCTGTCAGAGCTATTGCATTAATGCATTTCTTAAACGCATGAACCAAATCTGTCATTTAGTTCCTCTTTTGCTCTCTTTGAATTACTGCAGAAGTTGTAAATATAGTTATTTCCACTTTTGCACCAAATGGTTTTATAGATGACGCTGATGAGTCAGTCACATTACAAACAATAAGGCTGGAAAATCCCTTTAAAGACGCTTATTTCAAACACACGACGCGTTCATGCAGATTCACAGGAAAAAGCTACTCCCATGGAGTAACTGGAAAATGGTCCCACCATTGAGATGGTAGCATTAAACATGTCTGAATTACTACATAATTATACAAAATAACAATAATAGTTAATATTCTATGGTTCAAAAAGTAACGTAATAAAATGTGTAGAAAACAACAAAAACAGTCAAAGGTCATCTTGTTCGTTACATGACAAACAGGCCAGCGTGACACCCGGAGATACCTGAACTGCAGAGGCTGCACAGGTACGGAATCCATCAGCCCTAAAGATGACCTCCAGCAGGCAAACAGAAACAGAGGATGGCCTCAGAGCCCAACGTCCTCTAGTGCAGCGGTCCCCAACCCCCGGGCCTCGGACCGGTACCGGGCCGCGAGAGTTGAGGCTCAGGTGTGAATGGTTTTCAGGGTTTTATTGGTTTTCAGTGTTATGTTGTTATCGTTTTTATCGTTTACTCGGTTTTCCTGGGTCTTTTCACGTGTGTTATGAATAAATCTTCTTTTTTTTCGGTACCGGTACTAGTTTTATTTTGTTGTATTTATCCGCGACACCTTAAAGGCCGGTCCATGAAAATATTGTCGGGCATAAACCGGTCCGTGGCGCAAAAAAGGTTGGAGACCGCTGATCTAGTGGGTCCACTGTGGGGTGCATACGATGCTAAAATTGGCAGATCCACCACCTGAGTTTTTCACAGTTCAAGTCAATGTTATTTATGCAGCACCAAATCACAAGAACAGTCACCTCGAGGCGCTTCATGTTGTAAAGACCTCAAACTGACACATGAACACGCGTGACCGACGTGGCAAAGCTGCCTGGAACACGCTTCACCGTGACCATTATTTCTCAGCCTCACGTGGTGAGAGTACGCAGGCAGTCGCTTAAGGATGAAGACGTCCACTGACTGTGCCCGCACTCACCTAAATAATAGTGTAATGTTTGTGGGACATTACGCCCTGGCCCGTATCTGCGAGGACATCGTTTGACTGACAGGTTGGGACTGTGGAAACTGTGGATCCCATTTGAATTCGCCCGTGGAATCATCCTGACACAGCAGTCGTCTTTAATGACGTCTGATGTGATTTCAGTCTTCATGTGATTCTCACAAGCAGTTTTCATCAAATGTGTTTCACACGTGTGAACGTGACAAAATAACCTAACAAGTGTTTTCACATTAGTATGACTCACTATAATTCACTAAATATGTCTCCCTGTTTTGCAGTTAGGGACTATAAAATGTTTGTTTTCATAAACAACAGGATAAAAATGCCAACGGCTGCATATTTTCTCAGGCTCGGGCCAACACAGCGTGTAGCTTCGAGCTGGGTCTTTGAAACAGACTGGAGTGACCTTACAGCAATACTCCAGAGAGAAGGAAAGATAGACTGTTCCACCCCATATGGAAAAGATATATATAAATCTTATAAAGTTTTTATCTGTCTTGTATGAAACTTGTATGAAAAGCATACAAGAGTGAAAACAGATATAAGATCCCTTGAAAAACTATATAATGAAACTTGTATGTTTTGTATACTTACTAAAAAAATATATGAAAGTAATGAGAAAGTGGCCACTTTCATGAGTAAATCATGTATGTTTTTACTATTTCTTTTCCATATGGGCCTGCTGGTTCATTAAACAAACAGCCGTCTCCTGCTTTAAGGGCCACAGTCTTATCTACACTTTGGGGTGATTGTAGCTCAGGAGATACAGCAGCTCATCCAGAGGTTTGATCCCCAGCTGCTCCAGTCTGCATGCAGCGTCCTCAGGCGAGACAACCCCAAGCAGCTCTGTGATGCCTCCATGGGAGCATGAATGTGTGTGAATCCACCTTCATGCCTCTGCATCAGCAGACTGAACAGAGCTTTACTGAATAGATCATTGTGGAGAGAACATACACGTTATGATCCATGAGCATAAACTAAGATTTACACATGTGTGTCATTTTTAGGACTTTATACTCACAAAGTGGCCATCCATCCAACCTGAATAAATGGTGATTATTTCTGTTCAGTGACTCACGGTTTGACCTTCATAAACATCTCTCTCGCTCAGTCACAAAACCTTAAATGCACCGGTCGCCTGATATGCACAGAGCACATCCAGGTGGGGTTTTGGTTCATGTTGCCAGCTTTGCACAGACTCACAAATGTAAGTTGTATTCATGCAAGTCCCTGTATGAAACCAGGACATCTGGTCGTCCTCTGGATTCCTGCAGGGGGTTGTTTTTTAAACAGAACAGCTAATCTACGAGGAACATCCTGCTAGGATAGCCAGTCAGTGCGCAACTGCAGAGAGGGGACACATGCAGAGGAGTGAATATATGCAAACTAATCTCTGTTTATTTTGGATATAGTTATAATCCAGGTAATCTGGAACAGCACTGAGATATCAGTCTCACTGTTCTCTGAGAAAGCAGGCTAACACTGATGCCAGCTTAATGTCTCCTCCTGAGCACCTCACGATATAGAAACAGTTCATTAAAGCATATATTAACCTTCATAGGCGTTTTTGTAATGCCTTTAATTGTTAACCCTGTGTTTTATTAGAGCTGTGAAGCAGTTGTGTTTATTTAGAAGAAGAAACTCCTATTGTGTTAAAAACACAGTGAAAGAACGAGTGTGACATGAAGGCAGCTCACATTTGTGGATGTATCAGGCGAGTGGATGTTTCACGTAGTTTGACACATTGTTGGAAGTGAAAATGATGTAAGTGGTGAACCTAATGATCTGTGCATCAGCATTTACTCAGGTCTGGATGTGTGTAAAATAAATACACACGTGGTCAAACACGTGATTTGTGAGTCCTCAGCGGTTACACACAAATCACTGCACACATTTGTAAATCATACTTGATGCTTGTGGATCATATCATACACATTCATAATTTCCTGTCTGTGAAGTTCATTATAAAAGTCAGTTCTCTGTACAAGGATACAGAGAACTGACTCAGGACTTTGTGGACTGGTGCCAGCTGAACTACCTCCAGATCAACACTAGTAAAGCCAAGGAGCTGGTGGTAGACTTCCACAGGCACAAGCATTCTCCACTGCAACCACTGAACATCCAGGGTATGGACATTGAGGCTGTGGACAGCTACAGGTACCTTGGTGTTCATCTGAACAATAGACTGGACTGGACTCATAACTCAGACGCCCTCTACAGGAAAGGGCAGAGCAGGCTGTACCTGCTGCGGAGACTCAGGTCGTTTGGAGTGGAGGGCCCACTCCTGAAGACCTTCTATGACTCTGTGGTGGTCTCTGCTATCTTTTACGGTGTGGTCTGCTGGGGCAGCAGCATCTCTGCTGGGGACAGGAAGAGACTGAACAGGGTGATCCGAAGGGCCAGCTCTGTTCTAGGATGCCCTCTGGACCCAGTGGAGGTGGTGAGTGACAGGAGAACGGCGGCTAAGCTGTCATCCCTGTTGGACAACGTCTCCCACCCCATGCAGCAGACTGTGACAGCACTGAGCAGCTCCTTCAGTGGGAGACTGCGGCACCCACGGTGTGGGACGGAGAGATTTCGCAGGTCTTTCCTCCCCACTGCTGTCAGACTCCACAACAAAGACTTTAACTGATCAAGCACACACATCCATACATGTGCAATAACACTAAGTGCAATAATCCTTTCTGTCATCGTTGTATTTTTACTCAGTTGTATATAGCATTCGTATTCTATTTTTATCTTATTGTATATTTTTATTCTATTTTATTCTACTGTATATAGTATTTTATTTTATTCTATTCTGTACAGTTGTGTACTGTATTTATTCTTATTGTATTCTAATTTTTGCCTCATAACTTTTGCACTGTCCACTTCCTGCTGTGACAAAACAAATTTCCCACGTGTGGGACTAATAAAGGTTATCTTATCTTAAAACTATAAAACTGTTTCCAACATTTCGTTGTTTTCGTGGATAACACGTTCAGGCGCGTGTTAGTTAAGAGTGTGCATCACAGTGTGCTTATCCACGGCGTGTGCAGACGGTGTGTGGTTCTTACTGGGTGAACTCAGCAGCAGAGCAGCTTTGAATGAAGTGGACCAGACGTGACTGTGAAATGTTTGTTGACATTATTACGTTTCTTCTTCGAGGATTATCAGAAGCACGGAGACTGCACGCGCCTTCATCAGTGAGTCACGTCAGCCGTTTGTTTTCACAGCAGCACAACACAGCCCGGCCCCACAGTACCGACGCGTGGGTGCGTGGATCGAGCACAGAGCGAAACCCCGTAACGGTGCGTGTTCCGCTTTAGGAAAAACCACGTGACCGGCCTGTAAACCGTGTTTATCGGGAAGCGCGACTTTCGTGCTGCGGGGGCAAAGTGGGTTTGATGACGTAGTGCTGTGGCACGACGTTCCTCGTGGCTGGGTCACAAGGAGAAATCAGGGCAGTGTTGCTGTGGAAGCTGTAATCTCCACGTTTATTCTTAAAATGACGTTTTTATTAAACTCCGTGTTCCTGTCTGCAGCGTGGAGTTTGTTTGGTGTCGCTCTCCACGAGGCGCCACGCAGTCTTATTGAATCACACAAAGCTCACGTAGAAACACACGAACAAAACATGTTCTCCTTCGTTTCTGTCAACCACACGTTTGCAGCTATCATGGTTGCTAGGCAACCTGGGCAGCGCGACCGCCCATTTCACAAGCCTCGCACTTCCGGCCTTGGCGGTCTTTGAGTACGCCCCTTGAGGACCGTTGAGGCTGCAGACCCTGAAATGCCGTTACATTACTCCGTCGTGACAACCCACAGTGGGCAGCCGGGTGTAGTGATGGGTGGGTGATAAGTGTGTCGTCATTACGTGGATAAGCCGGAGAGAACAAGGCCCATTCATCTAGAGACATTTCATACAAACATAAGTCTGTGTTTGTAAGTAACTGGTTTGATAATGGGATTCATGGTGCTGCACAACTTAAATCCAGCTGGAGGTTTACTCTCTTACTCAGAATCTTTGAATACATATGGTCTTCCTGTTCAAAGGAATGTGCCGTAGTGTTTGATGCTATCCCTGCTGGGGTCTTAATGTTGTTTAGAACTCCTGTTGTTAGTGATTTGACCCCTTTACCACTGGATCCTGCTGTTACTTATGTCGGTCAGGTGTGTTTCCCGTCTGTAAGGAGGAAAAACAACCGTGAAATACGAACTCTGTTTCCAAAAGACAGAACTTGTGTCCCAGCGGCTGTCGCCTACTGGAATAACTTATACCAGGACCTGGAAGGGGAGAAGATTTGGACCTTACCGTCGAAATTTCTATTAAATAACAAAGTAAAGGAAATATCTTTTAAAGTTATTCATCGTTTTTATCCAACTAGGTCTTTTCTTGTACGTTATAAAAAGGACATTGATGTTAACTGTACATTTTGTAATTGTGTGAAGGAAGATATTTCTCATTTACTTTGGTCATGCTTATACACGAGTCTTTTCTGCAAGAGTTTTGTGTTTTTGTTGTTTCCTTTATCTTTTCTGAGTTCTCTCTTTGTTACGAGAAAATATTGTTTGGTTTCTTTAACCATGCACAGGGCAAACGAATTTTATTTGATTAATTTATTGATATTATTGGCTAAATTTCATGTACATAAGTCAAAATTTTCTAACGCAAAACCATCCTTTCAGTGCTTTTTAACTGAAACCAAACAATATGTTAAAACCATACAACATTCTCAAAATCTAAAAGCTGTCAAAACCATAAACCTATGTTCCCTGTTCAATATCATGTGATTCTATAATAGACTGTGTCTATTTTGCTTTTTTATACGAACCCCCTGACATTGTGTTTGCTATTTTGTATTTGTATGTCTGTATTTTGTGCTTTGTCAATAAAACGTATTCAAAAAAAACAAAAAAAACAAGGCCCATTCATTCTGACATGCGCACAACAAGGGACTGTTTAGCTAGGCTCGGGTTACAGCGCGCTAACAGCACACGGGAGGGTCAGTAACAGCCAAAATAATAAAGCAGCACGATGTCACAGAACACATTCTATTAAGGGAGTAACGTCGAAAACAGGAATCGAAGTGAAAGATTTGTTTTAGAAAATTGTGTTTCTGTGAGGGTGAAAGGTTAAACGATGCCAGACTGAAGACGAGGTCCTTTTCCTGTGACATGAACACACAACCGCACAAACAGTAAACACATCCACAGTGTCAGCGCTGAAGTCTGAGGTTAGTGACGACCTCTCCTGCCCTCCGACTGCTCCACACAAAAATGTATGCGACCTGATTTCCTGATCAGGTAAAGGCACTACATCCTTCAACTGGACCTGATATGAGACAATAACATATTTCAGTAAAGGACGCACACTTTGAATGGACATTTTTCCAACTAATGATGTTATTAGACTGGAATTTAAGGTGGATGTAGTCCTGGGCAGTCCTGGAACAATATGGGGAGTCTGGACCCACCCCCACTGAAAACAATCTGTTCAGTGAATATAAACGTGCAGACTCTTCACAGCCTGACGTGAGTTACTGGACCAATCCTCTCCAGCTGTTTATTCTGTCTCTGAGGGAGATGGATCAGCCCAGAAACTACTCTCATTACTCAATAGCCCTAGTTTAATATTCGGTACATTTAACATTGTGTTCAGTGCCGCTCATTTGCTCTTTATTACCCTTTTTGTCTTCAGTATTTAAAGTGGACATGAAGCACTACATGTATCCGGACTTCTTGATTCTTTAAGCACCGTTTCAAAAGTACCGGTTTGGTACTGGTATTGGAGAAAACCACACCCATCCCTCGTCATGATTTTCATTCACAGAAACATTGCTACAGCTCTGATACAGCTTTCACTGAGTCGGCTGATCACAGCCTCGTTAAATCCCTTCTGCCTGCTAACCTTCTGTTTCAGCCCAGCTACAGGCTTCTTCACAGGTTTCTTGGTATAGCTTCGTTTAAGTCGAGAGGTGACGTGACCGTTCCCTTGAAGATGGTTTTCCCTTGTATGTCACACACACTCTGATACCCCCTGTTGAAGCTCCATGGATTAAAGACACGTCTGCACCTGTGAGGAGCAGAGCCCTCAGACTGGAGGAGACGCCTCAGAGAAGGAGGTGCAGGGAGAGCACATCCTGCATGTGGTCGGACTCGGCTTAAGCAGCCAAAGAAGTGCAGGAGACAGATGCTGTCCAGTGTAGCGAGTGAGTTATTCACCATTTTGTGACCAAACAATATTTACAAAAATAGATAAAAAACTCATAATTAACTCAGGTCAATAAACACAACTGAACTTAACAGATGTTAAGGTCGCACAGCTACACTGACCTGCACCTCTGGACTCCAGTAGGTAGGTGAGACAAACATTTCTATACTCAAACCTGTCCTGCTGCTCTTCCTGGCAATAAAGCTCTACGCTCAATACATATCACAACAAATCCATTTCTCTACTAACACTGTAAAATCAGCTTTGTTAAATTACCAAGATCCTCCCCCTTCTTCACCGGAGGAAGCTATAAATACAGGAAGTAAAACTATACTTCCTCCTTTTGTTCCTGGAACACAGCTGATAAGGTGAGTTCTAACTAAACCACTTAACAGCTGAAGGAGTGAACCAAAGAATATTGTGAGTGATGTGAGGCAGCCGCTTGCTGCCTGCTTTTTAAATCAGGACACGTCCTCCATGCACCCCGTGTTCACAGAGCCTGCTCCAAAGTATTTTTCATTCCCTGATCCAAACATCGAAATTAGCAACACAAAGCTCAGCCAGTCCATGTGGTTGTATACAGTGGATGCAAAAGTATTGGGCCCCTTGAACTTTCCCACATTTTGTCACATTACAGCCACAAACATGAATCAGTTTTATTGGACTTCCAGGTGAAAGACCAACACAAAGTGGTGCACACGTGAGAAGTGGAACGGAAATCAGACATGACTCCAAACATTTGTTACAAATAAATAACTGCAAAGTGGGGTGTGCGTAATTATTCAGCCCCTGAGTCAATACTTTGTAGAACCACCTTTTGCTGCAGTTCCAGCTGCCAGTCTTTCAGGGTCTGTCTCTACCAGCTGTGCACATCTACAGACTGAATCTTTGCCCATTCTTCTTTGAAACAGCTCCAGCTCAGTCAGATTAGATGGGCAGCGTTTGTGAACAGCAGTTTTCAGATCTTGCCACAGATTCTGGATTGGATTTAGATCTGGACTTTGACTGGGCCAGTCTAACACATGGATATGTTTTGTTTTAAACCATCCCATTGTTGCCCTGGCTTTATGTTTAGGGTCAATGTCCTGCTGGAAGGTGAAGCTCCGCCCCAGTCTCAAGTCTTTTGCAGACTCCAAGAGGTTTTCTTCCAAGACTGCCCTGTATTTGGCTCCATCCATCTTCCCATCAACTCTGACCAGCTTCCCTGTCCCTGCTGAAGAGAAGCACCCCCAGAGCATGATGCTGCCACCACCATATCTGACAGTGGGGATGGTTCAGAGTGATGTGCAGTGTTAGTTTTCCACACATAGTGTTTTGCATTTTGGTCTCATCTGACCAGAGCAGCTTCTTCCACATGTTTGCTGTGTCCCCCACATGGCTTGTGGCAAACTGCAAACGGGACTTCTTCTGGTTTTCTGTTAACAATGGCTTTCTTCTTGCCACTCTTCCATAAAGGCCAACTTTGTGCAGTGCACGACTAATAGTTGTCCTGTGGACAGATTCCCCCACCTGAGCTGTAGATCTCTGCAGCTCGTCCAGAGTCACCATGGGCCTCTTGGCTGCATTTCTGATCAGCGCTCTCCTCGTTCGGCCTGTGAGTTTAGGTGGACGGCCTTGTCTTGGTAGGTTTACAGTTGTGCCATACTCCTTCCATTTCTGAATGATGGCTTGAACAGTGCTCCGTGGGATGTTCAAGGCTTGGGAAATCATATTGTAGCCTAAGCCTGCTTTAAATTTCTCAATAACTTTATCCCTGACCTGTCTGCTGTGTTCTTTGGACTTCATGGTGTTGTTGCTCCCAATATTCTCTTAGACAACCTCTGAGGCCGTCACAGAGCAGCTGTATCTGTACTGACATTAGATTACACACAGGTGCAGCCATCAGGGCAACAGGAAACATTCAAACATGTTTACTGTAAGAACTGCACAAAGGAGGAAACACAATCCTACACACGAGCACTTTAAAATGGACATTTAGCTTTTCAAACATCAGCTGCAATAACAACACTGTGCCCATTCTGATCAGACTGAAAGATTTATAGAGATTTATCCATGTGCTGCAAAAGGATTTGATATCAACACATATGCAGATTAGTAGGAGGATTTTCTTCAGACTGATTTAGAGTTCAGTACCAGGAATATGTAGAATTAACATCTGTGTACATGATGAGTGATGAAAATTCAAACTTTCAAAGGACGTCAGAATCTCTATCTGTGACTGTCCCAGAGGAACCTACCTGAGGATTATTAAAGATTCACAGTGTACAATTCTTTCCAATCTGTCAACATCTTCCTCCAAATCCTGTTTCTGCTGCATCAGAAGGGCTCAAACCTCCTGCTGTTTCTACTGGACCATCAATTCTACTTTATGATGATCTTCAAAGATAAAAACGTGAGTTTATTTGTGAACTCTGTGAAATGCGTCTGATGTTTAGTTTGAACCAATCCTGTGTCAGCTGCAGCCACATCATTGCATACAAATGGCTGCGTTCCTGTTTAGACCTGCTGGCTGTCAGTGGGCTTCATTCCATTTCAGACTGCTGGTGGTCGGCTGTGATCTAAACTCAACATCTTTAGCATCGTAGCGCTCAGAGTCTGATGTTGGCTCATGTGTTGTCACTAACATGACGTTCTAATCAAGGCCTCAGCTTAACCCACTGATGCTGATCACACAGACCCACTAATAGAACTGTTTTATCAGGTTTATGCAGCGTCACCATTAATGTCACATTTAATCAGACACATTTACATTACAAGCCCACTACAACCATTACCAACATGTTAAATTACATTATACATCTGCACTGATTTAAAGTATTTTAACCTGATTCATTTTTTCACTCTAACAGTTCATTCCTCAAATCAAACAAGATATTTGACCCTCAAAAATGTACCAACAAATAATTTTGCAATAAAATATTTATTTTTCAACGTTTCCAAGTGAAATCAAACAAGTGTGTTTAAGAGTGAAACCAGAGTGGAAGCTGCTCATATAGAGTCCAGCCCAGGCTAAAGTAAGCTGAGTAGAGCAGCATCATCAACGTGTCGGCTCTCTGAACACGGTGCAAGATCGCCATCTGCAGGACACTCCTCGTCAACATCAAGATGACGTCATCGTACAGGAAAGCATGCAGAGCAGGTGACATGACTGTCTGAGAGGCGGAGTTAAACTGTGGCAGGTAAGCATGTGGAGGAGGAGCAACAACATGACGCTGGAACATCATCAGGCGATCGTGGCTCAAGAGTTGGGAGTTCGCCTTGTAATCGGAAGGTTGCCGGTTCGAGCCCCGGCTTGGACAGTCTCGGTCGTTGTGTCCTTGGGCAAGACACTTCACCCGTTGCCTACTGGTGGTGGTCAGAGGGCCCGGTGGCGCCAGCGTCCGGCAGCTTCGCCTCTGTCAGTGCGCCCCAGGGTGGCTGTGGCTACAATGTAGCTGCCATCACCAGTGTGTGAATGACTGGATGTGTAAAGTGCTTTGGGACTAGTAAAGCGCTATACAAATACAGGCCATTTAATAGTTGTCCTATGGACAGACCCCCACCTGAGCTGTAGATCTCTGCAGCTCATCCAGAGTCACCATGGGCCTCAAGTTCAAGGGGGCTGAATGCTTTTGTTTTATTGCAGTGAATGCAGACGTCCGGTGACTTCGAGCAAACTCTCCCACGAGGACAAATAAACTGTCTTGTTGTTTTCCTGCTTCTGATGTCCTCAGCAGTTCTGTTTGTGGCAAAGTGCAGGTTTGTTCTTATTTTCATGTGAAACAGAAAACACAAAGTTGAACATGCTTCACCTTAAAAGCCTTTTTACCTTATTTTGATCTTCTCAGAACACAAGGACAAAGATCCAGACAACCACCGGAGACATCATGACGTGTGTGTGTGTGTGTGTGTGTGTGTGTGTGTGTGTCAGTCCTTTGAGCCGGACAGGAGGGCCCATCAGAGCAGTCAGCTGTACTCTGCTCACTCTGGGACTGCATGGATGTGCTACTAGTACAAACATGATGACAGCACAGTTTCATAAAAAGCTGCACACTCCAGGTGTTTGTGCACAAACGCATCCATGCGTGACACTCATGTTAACTGTGTCAGTGCTGTGGTCTGTACATTTATGAATGGAGGTCTTTGGACAGCAGGACAGTAACCGTCTCTGATCACCAGGCCTGTGAACATCTGCCCTTTTTTAACAACAGGACATCGTTTACGCCATCCGCTTGCTTTGTACAGAGAAACCGCTGGAGCAACACTTCCTGCCATACAAGCCATCTACAGGAAGCGGTGTCTGAAAAGGGCTGGGAAAAATCCCAGCACACGGACTCCTCACCCTCCTGCCCTCTGGGAGGCGCTACAGGAGCCTCCGGACTGAGACCACCACCACAGCTGTCAGACTCCTGAACTCCTGACGTCTCACCCACATTAAACTCATGGACTGAACACACACACACACAACCACCTAAAACTGAACGCACACACAATGGACAAAACAAACAAATGGCCGACTGCACCCTCACACACACAATAATAACATGGACTGAGCCACCACTCACAACCACCAGCACTTTATATACCACTGTACTGTATCCATATATCTCACTGATCTCAACTGCACCACTGTAAATGCTGTATAGACGATCACACTGTGCAATACAATAATTATAGTTGTTACAACAGTTTATTAACACTCACAATCGTACATCTACAATCTGTCTAGTTTTCCTATTTCTAACCATATACCTGTTCATAGCCTGCACATATAGCATATTCATAACATACAGGTGTGTCACACTGTAACATACCTATAACAGATCCATATTCTGTAATATATCTATATTTGTGCTGAAGCACTTCTGGATGGATGCGAGCTGCATTTCGTTGCCTTGTACTTGTGACGTGTGCAATGACAATAAAGTTGAATTCTATTCGATTCTAAGTTGTATGTGCATGTAAAAGAAACCATAGTAAATGTGCTTGTGTGGTGTTCTTGCCTGTTAAAGTTAAATCCTTTTCCATTAAAAGAATTCCGACTTTAATCTCAGAGGAACATCTCACCTCTTTTTGCCTGTTCTGTGATTCAGAGGAGAAGTTGTTGGTTTATTTTAAGCAGGTTTGGCATGTAAAGAGAATTTTCCCCATCTTAGATCCTCTGACTGGAGAAAAATGAAACCTCTTTGTTGACTACAGGATGGCAGGTTGGCTCTTGCTGCAGAGATGCATTGAATCACAACCTGAGCAGCTGTGAGAACTTGCATGCTAATGACGTCCACGCCTTGCAGGACGACTGTTTCCACAGACACCCAAAACACAGCATATTACACAGAGCAGCGATGATTTCAAACAGAATGATAAGGAGGAAGTAGTTCATCTCCTTCAGCATTTCTTTGTCCACAGTTCTTCAACACAATTCTGCTGTTTTGATAAAAAAAACCTGTAGATTATTAGTAAAGCCTGGCCGGCGTGTTCCTGGGCCCCAGCACTATGTGTGCCGCCAGTGGCGGTCCTAGCCAGTTTGGCGCCCTGGGCGAACACTCCCTCTGGCACCCCCCCACAAAACATATTAAGGATTGTACATTAACATAAAATTGTTGTACACACACACACATAGGAAGAGAGAGAGTATGCATAGTATGCAAACAGCCATCATAATTCGTCACACAATGAGAACAGGACAAATCAACAACTGACAATGACTCATTAATATTAAAATCTGTAACATAATGTGTTGTTTGGAGTTTAGTCTGTTACTGTTGCTATTTTTACCATTTCTTCTGTAACCCACATAATTTTCTTAGGGATTAATAAAGTATTCTGACTCTGATAGTTTCAGGATGACCTGCCATTATCCAATCACACGTCTGCTTACCTCTTCTTTTCTCTTTTTCTAACCTGAGCACCTGATGGCTTTGAACTTTTCTTGTCCATCTTCCATTGGTTTTAATTTTGCACTCCAGTATGAACACCCATCCCTCAACCCAAGGATCACCACAACATGATCTAACAGACCTACACCTTAGTTCACAGATTCACTTTGTCTAGGGTGTATTTCTGAGATTTCACACAACCCAGGATTCAGATCATGAATCCATGATGGGCTTGGATTTACAGCATTATGGATGAAATGTGCTCTGTTTGGAAGCAGCCGGCCCCGCCCCTTTCGACGGCTTGTGTGAGACTTTAAATCATCAAACTGTAAATTTTAAATTGTTATTGATCCTTTACCCCTGGTCCTAAAGTATATATTTATTTTCTGACTCTTCTTACATATATTTTTTGTTTGCTTGCACTGCTGTAACTGGAGCCTCGTCGTCTCGTCTCTCTATATCAGGGATGCCCAGTCCCAGTCCACGAGGGCTGGTGTCCTGCAGGTTTTAGATCTCACCCTGGGTCAACACACCTGAATCACATGATTAGTTCATTACGAGGCCTCTGGAGAACTTTAAAACGTGTGGAGGAGGTCATTTAGCCATTTAAATCAGCTGTGATGGATCAAGGACACATCTAAAACCTGCAGGGACACGGCCCTCGTGGACTGGGATTGGGGACCCCTGCTCTATATACTGGACTGTAGCGGAGATGACAATAAAGTTTACTTTGACTTCAGCAGCGAGCAGGCGCACCGAGGGCTCGCGCGCTCACTTTTCGTGTACAGAATTTCGAAAAAACATCAGTGCAGATTATACGTCTGTATCATGATATCTGGTGTTTTTGTGTTTGTTGGTTTATTTTTATTTTGTTTTACTTTGCGAGTCGGTTATTAGATGCTGCTCCAGCCGGTCAGAAAATCCTCGTCGCCCCGCCCTCTCCTCTCTGCCCCGCCAGCAGCAGGCGCACCTCGCAAACGGAGGGCGCCCTTACTCCCAGCAAATGGGCGATAGAAAACCGATCGGTGCCTACGAATTTCCCAATATGCGCTGGCATGACGTCGGGGCAGCATGAGTACAAGCATTTTTTTTTTTTTGCCGATGCCCGTGATGCCGCCCCGGGCAACCGCCCGTGTCACCCGTATCTAAAACCTCTACTGTGTGCCGCAGGAGCACAGGACGGTTTGTGCTTGCATCGAGGCGGGCCTGCAGGACTGCCCGTGCCTTTATGCCATGCCTTCTAGGGCCCTCTGCGGTTGCTGCGGTTACCACGTTTTTTTGGACTCTATCATTGAGTCTTGCGCTTTCACTCTGGATTCTGCAGCCCTGTACAAAGCAGCGATTATTCCTGAGCAGCAGAGGAGTTGGGGAGGCCTGGGGTTAAAAGGGGCTTTGAATGAAGGCCATCTGATTCTCATGAAGCTCACTGGCTGCACGCTCTTTGTCTTCAGCTTTCTGAAATGCCCGGGCCTGACTGAGCGCTTAGAACAGACAACAGCTTGTCTCCTCACAATTAGAGGTCTAAATTTAACTAGAAGGACACAGGCTGAATATTTTCATGGCTCTTCAAACTGTCATTATTTCATTATTTATATTGCAGACAGACCATGAAAAACATGAAAGCAATTACAACACTCAAGAAAATTACTTTAACCAGTCTCTGAAGCCCAGTGCTTTAATGTGTGGCCATGCAGAGCAGCTAGCTACACTCTGCTCCCACAGAGGGTGGGTAACAGTGCTGCATCCTCACACTGTGGCTGTTCTGATAAGCCACAGTGTGGCTGCAGCTCAGGAGGTAGAGCAGCTCACCTACTGATCGCTTCTTTCTAATATTGTCTTTAGCTAGCAAACAAAGCACGTGACACAACTGTGAATGAACACTTTATACATAAAAGTGAAGTGAACATAACTAGAGGAGCACTTTTACTATAGTCAGAGCCCTCGTGTATCATTCAAGCTACACTATCCGTCTGAGTTAAGCTGGATATGTGGGTGATATTACAGGACAAGCAGAAGAAAGACACAGAAGCCAATGCTTATTATATCACAGCCAATTAGACGCTGTCATTATCACATGAGCTCAGGCAGCAAACGATGGGTGCACTGAGAGGAAAAAGAGACTGTTTAAAGATCTAAACTTCATATTCTGCCTTTTGTCAGTTACTAACTTTCAGAAGTATGACACAATGGTAACACAATACAGAGTTAAAGGTAATGGAATACAATTTAAAAAGTGTACCTGCACATGGATGTGGCAGCCAGTCACACACTGAAAACATCTGTTTCCAGGCTCTCGTGTGTTACCAGTTGAACACAGGGTTTCTTATATTAGCTGCCATGTTGACATTTTCATGCATCTTGGAATTTTCTGTACTGAAATCTGACCTACTTGTCCTACTTGGCTGATTTACTGGATTTTCCCTCGCGGAAACTTCTCTTACATGCACCATGAAGAGCCTTTACAGTCTTTTTATTGCACTATGGGAAGAATCTCACTTTTCAAATCCACGTAAATGCATTTGAAAGTTTTCAGCCATTCATCTGTCTTCTTAAGCTTCTCCAGTTCAGGATGAGAGGGTGGTTTGAGCCATAGTGTACACCCTGAACAGGCCAGCAGTCTGTTGCAGGGCTGGCACATAGAGGCAAACACTCATTCACATCTACCACCAATTTCAATCATCAGTTAACTGAACCCCACGCCTGTGTCACCTGCTCCACACAGAAGGATCGTGGCCTGGAGTCAAACCCAGGACCTTCTTGCTGTGCGACATAATGTTAATCATCATTTGAAAGATGATGATTAACATTATGTCACACATTTAGCAGATAAAAGACGTCCCTCAACAAAACGAAATCAGGGTAAAGCCGTGTGTCCATGTGGTCGTTATGAATAACAGGAGTCCAGCCAAGTTCCTACCAAGAGACTAAAAGTTTGAGCGTGTCTGGAAACAGTTTCATTGCAGAGCTGGTCCTGAGTGGGTGCTTAGATGTCCTGTGCACAAATACATACTCTGTACTAATATGGGACCGAGTGGCTCCCAGTAGCACTCTACACAACAGCGTGGCTGCTGCACACTGACCAGCACATAAGGAGATTCTGCAGATAATCATTGTTGGAATTTACAGGGTTTATTTTCACTTCTTCCTTTCATGTTTGCAACGCTACATTGTTACATAAATGTAGACATGATATACTCCCCAGATAAAAAGTAGTAATAGAGTAACATTCCTGTACTGTTTAACAGCGTCTACTGCACACTACATCGACTAGCTACACACATCTTTGAGTTCAGGGAGGCTGGAAAGCCTGGATCGGTCATTCCAGCAGGGACACCACATTATTCCTTCAACCTAGCACACGTGTCTGTGCGGTGAAAGAAAGCAGCCACAGGGGGAATAGGATGAAACCCGGACCTGAAGAGGAGGGTACTTTAGTCCTTGCTAGGAACAGCTGCTGCTAGGGAGCCGGTGCTACCAATCGGGAGGTTGTTGGTTGAATTCCTGGCTTCTCCCACGTAAATGCAACATGTTCTTGGGCAATTTGGCGAAGCCCAAATTGCCTCTGATGACTGTGTATGCACGTGAGGTGGAAAGTACTTCAGCACAGAATAAAGCATCTGTATGAGTGTGTGTGTGATTCAGGCTCTGAATACAAATAGTGCTTTGATTGTTAAAGTACCGTGCACAGGTCCATTGTTGCCATCATACGATTCAGGTACTCTGAATATCTCCTATTAGGATCTACAGATGATTACATTTGGGGTCACACACTCTTGTCACAGACGACGCCTGTTAGCACCGTACCTGTGTGGGGGAGTGGTTACAGTCTGTTCCCCAACTACGAGCGCTGATGTCAGCCTCCAATCAGAGCGAGCGCTGATTGGAGGCTGACACGCTCGGAGCCTCTTTCCACAGACGTGACCTGATTTCCATGTTAGCAGTAGAAGCAAGTTATAGGCTGGGATTAGTGCGTGGTCCAGGTTTAACATTAAAGATTTAAAACTTTATTTATAACATGTCGTTTTCATTGAGAACAGCAGACTGCTTTACTTTGGGACACTGCACATAAATACAGCTCAGCCAAACAAGAGGGCACAGAACAACAAAGAGCAAAGGGAGGCTGGAAATTCAGGACTACTCCGGTCTAGCCATTAGCATGAACGCCAAACGAGGTACGTGCTCTTGGAGCCGACGAATGGATCAGCAGCATTAAGGAATGCAAAGAGCGGGATTCATCGGATTCATCGGCAGCAGCATCTCTACATCAGTGTGCCATCATTTCTTTTATAAAAGAGGCTATTAGCTTAAAAACAGCATCTGCCACTGTGTGCGTGTGGTGATTCTATGCTACGTCTTACAAACTTTGGAGCTGAGATCAAAGTCTAGGTGAAGATGAAATACAAAGCAACGTTTCAGATAACAGAGAATAAAAAGACTAGCGATAGCAAAAGACTTGCTCTGTTGTAGTGATAAAACACATCTGCTAACAGGTGGAGAGCCCGACTAGCAGATGTTCTGATCGTTGTAATGGTAGTCGTGGTGGTAGCCGGCGTGGTACTCGTCCTCGTGGAATTCAGCCTGATAGTCACTGTCGCTGATGTCGGAACCGTTGGTGCCGGTGCCTTGGCTGCCGTTAGTGTGGACGACCGGCTCGGTGGGGGGGGCGCAGTACTTGGGGTCGTAAACCTGGCGGCCCAGCCCGTACACGCTCATTCCTTTCTGAGACGCCACCTTGTTGGTGCCCATCTGCAGAGAGATGGTGGTGTTGTCCAGCGGCTGCACGGCCACTTTCTGATCAAAGATGTCTCTGCGAGTACCGGGGGCCGGCATGCCCGCCTACAGGAAACATGGCGCACATCAGCACGACAAACACATTTACACAGAGAGGACTCAAAGTGATCACTGAGCAATAACGCAGAGCTTCACTGGGCACACGTTTCAGATCAAACTCGTTTGATTATTAGACAAAGGTGACTTTTTAAAATGATGGCTTGGCTTATTAAGATTCATTGTATGTAATTGCATTTTTCAGACTGTGTTTTGTCCTGATGCCAACCATGCTAACCTCTGATGAACAGAATAGCAGGTCGGGTTAAGCAGCCGTCCTCCTGAAGACACGTCAGACTTTTTATACAGTGCAGGATATTTTATTTAAGCTATTTAGCAGGGACGCAGCAAAAGCTAACAAGAGTCCCACAATCAAATCACCTGGCTTTTATAATCAGACTGCTCTGTGCTTGATGCCAGTGCTGATTTCTGATAGGGTCTTCAATGCACGACGCTCCTTTGAGACGTTAATGAGGAAGAGACAGTCTTAAACCCACAGTGGCTGTTTCCTTCTTCAGGTGTTGACCAAAAAAGCTAAACTCATTTATTTATGAATCTGAGCCGCACACCTCACTGTCACTCAGCATGTGAAAAGTCGTATAGATGTGGGGCTCACGTTCCACTCAAGTGTCTCACATGTTGTCGAGACACTGTTGGAGTAATGTTGGGAGGTCGGCCACTCCTGGGAGGGCTGCTCCAGGTCTCCTCCATTTGTGGTTTGAACGAGGCCCAAACGGCTTTGTTACCCAAATGCAGACTGATTTCACTGAGCTTTTCTCGTGTTGCTTTTTGAAAACTTCAGGACTGGCCTGGTGTAGCGAGCGAAATCAAAGCTTTTCCTTTAAGAAATGAAATCTTCAGGTTATCTTTGTCTAAACACACCAAGTGTGGACAATATGCGAAACAAAAGACCATGATAATGATCAGGGAGTGGGCCAATACTTCTGTCACAGCACGACACATGGTAGAGAGTAAAGACTGGGTTTCACCTGGCTGGCTCCTTTGTTGGTGCCCATCTGCAGGCTGATGGTAGTCTGGTCATAAGGTTTGTCAGTGTGAGTCTTTGGATCGTACAGATGTCGTCTCGTTCCATACGCAGTCATTCCAGCCTGACTCGCACACTTGTTTGTTCCCATCTGAGAAACCAGAGACACGAGCTCAGCAAACACAGTTCGTCTCATTTCACTCTACAGTGAACTGTTGGCATTTAAACGTATCAGATTAAACAGGGAGTGTTTCTCTGCTCCATCAAAAGACACTGAAATGGTTTAAATCTAATGATGACACATCTCAGGTCATGTGACAGTCACACTTCATTTACCTGCAGTCCGATGACACACTGGCCAGCCTTGATCTTCTCATCATCGAAGTGTCGAGCTTGTTTGTCTGCATATTTCACTCCGATATCGATCTTTGTGTCAATGCCTTTAGTCTTAGCCTGTCAGATAACACACGCTCGTCAGACTGATGGCGCTTTGTGTTCTATAACAGAAGAAAGACGCACTCGTCCTCTGTGCTGTGCGTGCACTCACCATGCTAGCCAGTGCGAGTAGTGTTGTCTGGACTTGAGTCATGTTTCCGTTTTCAAACAGGTCATTGGCCTCAAAGATGTCATTGGGCTTCAGGCCGTAGGCCAGGATAGCTTTTATGAAATTCCCGAGGTTTTCCAGCTGCAGAGAGCATCAGGGAAACAGAGTGATAAGAGACGGAGCACTAATAAGACGAGTGACGTGCTTCAGCTGCAGCTCTGCAGTGTTTGTGGGTCGCGCTCACCTTGTGCCAGTTGAGCTGTGAAAGGTTGATTTTCTTCACTGAACCAGGCTGCAGCTTATTAATCAGTCTGTGAGACGCAGGGAAGAAAACATCACATTAGTCCCACTGCTGCAGCGGATATCATGCAGTTCAGACACATTTCCTTCATTTGAGAGGACATTGCATCACTCACATAACTTCCTGTTTTATAACGCTCAAAGTACCATCAAACCAAAATTCACCTGAAATGTGAATTTCTTCAAAATCAAGTTCAAACCATTAGAGAATATTCATAACCACCCCACAGACATAATGTACAGGTAAACAGCAGTGCTACTGACATCGCGTCACGACCTTAAATATGACCACGCCCTTTAAGGTGGCAGTAACCTGACCATCACTGAACCCTCTGGGGTTACGACCCATTCAGTTTGTTGGTGGCCAAAAGTAGGTCTGTAGTTTTTATTATTTTTATGGTTTTTTGCCATTTTTTCTGCATAAAGCTTTTAACTAACTTCAGTTCTTTTCATAAATCTAAAATAATTATTACTTTTTACATTTTTAACCCTTTAAACACCAGTTTGTTTGTCCACTGCACCAGCTGGAAGACAACCTCACAATTTTATATAATTACATTGCTACTGAAATTTCTTGTATTGTTAATAGTAGAGTCTGGGGCATGTAATTGATTCACATCAACATTGATTATAATGCATTGTTGTTTTTGTGCAGGGAGAGCAAAAACATAAAAACTCCCTCTCAGCTTGTTTGTGGCCAAAAATGGACACCCCCTGTTTACGTTTACAAAATGCTATAAAATTCATATATATTAAGAAAAAATTCCACTTTTTCTGACTTGATTTTTTAAGATTAGCATCAGTGCTGCTCATGAAAATCTAAATTTCATTCAAATTCAGAATTTTAACCCTTTAAATACCAGTTAGATCACATAATTTTAATGATTTAAATAGGGATAAAAGCATAAAATCCCCATTTTTTTCTAAATAATACATGCAAACTGATTTATTTTCTAACCATGGTGGAGGTTAGATGTGTAGCAATAATTAAAAGTATCAATGAGTATCAATGAATGGCCAAAAAGTAAATCACAAATGGTGTGTTAGTGGCCACAAAGGCAATTTAATGACCAAATAACCACTGAGATGACCAATAAAATGATCAAGATTCATATTCCAGTGTGTGCTTCTGTGTGCATCCTCATTAGCAGCAAGATGTACTAACCACAGTAGAGTGGTTTTTGTAGGCACACTTTCTACACCTGGTGCAAGGGGCTGCTGTTCCAATCCTGGAGGTGCGCCTTTTGCACCTTCTTGTCATTTCGTTGGTGGGGTGGGTTAGGGGGTGTGGGGTAGTCTGAACACTCTGGTTCAGACTACTGTATCTTGAGATCAATGGCAGAAGTGGCTGAGAATTAGGAGAAGGGTGTCTTGCAGTTGTTGAGGTCACCAGCATGTGCCCCAGCTCTCCCAGGACACACATTAGTCATCCAGAACATCATAGTCAAATGAGCTTGCAAAGAAAAGCGTCTGGACTTCTTTAAGTTACTTGAAGACGTTTCACCTCTCATCCGAGAAGCTTCTTCAGTTCTAAGGTCAAATGGTGGAGAGTCCCAGATATAAACCTAGTGGGAGTTTCCCCCCACAGAGGGACAAAAGGACCCCCTGATGATCCTCTAATCGCCTGAGCCGAGGTGCGAAACTGGGTGTGGGTCCCAATCAGCCAGGGTTTCGGGTGAGCTCATTGTGAAACCTGGAGCACAAACTTGGAGTAATCAGGACCCTACACCACCGGGCAGAACATGTTCCCTCTAAGCCTGAAGGAAAAAAGAAGGAACACACACATGTAAAGGAAGCACTCAAAACATGCGGCTATCCTAAATGGGCGTTCTTAAAGTCAGCAAAGAGGCACAGAAAAGAAGACCAGACACCAGCGAGGGAGGATAAGAAGGACAGATGCAACAACATTGTCATCCCCTATGTAGCCGGTGTATCAGAAAAACTCAGGAGAGTTTTCTCCAAGCATGACATCCCAGTGTATTTCAGACCCAGCAACACGCTCAGACAGAAACTGGTTCACCCGAAAGACAAAACTGCAAAACACAGACTTAACAATGTGGTGTATGCTGTACAGTGCAGCAAGGAATGCTCAGACCTCTACATTGGAGAGACCAAACAGCCACTTCACAAGCACATGGCACAACACAGAAGAGCCACCTCCACAGGACAAGACTCAGCAGTCCATCTGCATCTTAAGGTCAAAGGTCACTCTTTCGAGGATGCCAATGTTCACATTTTGGACAGAGAGGACAGATGGTTTGGAAGAGGAGTGAAAGAAGCCATCTATGTCCACTGTGAGCGACCATCTTTGAGCAGAGGCGGGGTTTACGACACCAACTCTCTGCCATCTATAATCCAGTTTTGAGATCCCTTCCCAGACGCCTTAACGCCCACTCACATCCTGGGCCATCTGACCTCAGGAATTCGCATGATAAGGTGGGGCCAGGTTTCACAATGAGCACACCTGAAACCCTGGCTGATTGTGACCCACACCCAGTTTCACACCTTGGCTCAGGCGATTAGAGGATCATCAGGGGTCCTTTTGTCCCTCTGTGGGGGGAAACTCCCACTAGGTTTATATCTGGGACTCTCCACCATTTGACCTTAGAACTGAAGAAGCTTCTCAGATGAGAGGTGAAACGTCTTCAAGCAACTTAAAGAAGTCCAGACGCTTTTCTTTGCAAGCTCCTTTGACTGTAGGTATGTAGAGGACTCCCCCACTTCAGTGAAGATGTTTCCGGCGGGACAAAGACATCGTATCCCAAGACATCCAAGAGATTGGAGAAAAGAGCCATCAGTTAGTTTTCCTTCTACAACTCGAGGTGCCAACACCCTCTAAGTTATCCAAGCAATATTTGTGCCTATTGTAGTCCAGGATTGCTTCTTGCTTTCACGCATCCTTTATTCCCC
The DNA here is from genome assembly GCF_963969265.1 of Rhamphochromis sp. 'chilingali'. Classification (NCBI taxonomy): domain Eukaryota; kingdom Metazoa; phylum Chordata; class Actinopteri; order Cichliformes; family Cichlidae; genus Rhamphochromis; species Rhamphochromis sp. 'chilingali'. Next base: position 35,854,278 of record NC_137945.1, on the reverse strand, counting down.
ATCACTGACTGCTGGTTCCTTGTGTGTTGCTGTCAAAAGAAGCACATTCCTCCGTTGCTTTGGCATGTGGGATATGGCCGTGGTAGCTTTGGTGAAGCCAAAGACAGACAACAAAACTTCCTCTGTTGCAACTGGAGGAGCTGGGGGGGAAGCTCTGGGTTGTTTCCCCTGTGCCCGTTTTCATCTGAGGAGTTCCAATCTGCAATCTGAAGTGTTCCTCACACATAGACTGTGTAGGAAGCAGGCCCAGACACAGTCTATGCGTGAGGACTTCCTGCAGCAACTCAGGAAGTTCAAGCTGCCACAGGAGGTCACCTTCTACACCTTCTGTCCCATGCACATCAATTACTGTCTGGTTCAGTTCAGCCCCGAAAACTGCAACAGACAATCAGGTCTGCAGAGAGGATCGTCAGCTGCCTGCAGACTCCTCCCATCCTGTTCAAACTGCTGCCTTCAGACCGCCGTCTAGGTTTTCTTCCCTCAGGCTGTCACTCTGATGAACACTGTGAAATAAGCTGTTATAGCATTCATATGTGCATTGGGCTACTATTGTGCTCAGTTTGTATAGTTTGTTAGACTTTGTGTAACTTGTTTTCTCTTACTTTTTGTTTGCATGCATAGATCAAAGTGACCCAGAGTCAGAGTCCATGTTTGTGGACACAGATTTGGCCAAATAAAGAGGATCTGATGATGCCGACTTTGGAGAGTAGGTTTTTGCAACAAACTCTCCAGTTTTCAAAACTGTTCCGACATCTGTCCTGTTTGTCTGCATGTCTCTGAGCTTCTGTGCAGGAACATCATGAAAACGGCAGTAAAAACTATGATCGTCCACTCAGTGTCCACAGGTTAGAGAAACTGAGGGTGCATGACCGGCCGACGCACCACAAAGATGTGGGTGTTACAATAAACAGAGCCTTGGTTTGGTGACAAACTGAATTCAATCGATTAGAAAACATACTTAATGTTACATGGAATTTGCTTTTGTCTCCATTACAAAGATCAAGAGGCCCAACAACGGCAGTAACACAAGAGCAAACAGAACTTACTCGCAGAGGATGACCCCATCCTTCAAGCCTTTCTGGAAATTCTCTCCAATAGACATTCCGGTCACCTCTTCAATCCAGAAACGGAGCTCCTCCTCTTTCTGTGGGTCATATTTTTGAGCAATCTGGAGAGATTAAAACACAAATAATAATATGACCACATGAGTCTGTGATAGCACAGCTGCTAGCACCAGTGCCCAGCAGACCATGCTGAGCCTTTACCATCTACAGACATCGGAGCTTTCAAAAATCATCAGTCGTGTTTCATCTGACCAAAGCCTCACCAATGTATAACGTGTATTCTTTGGTTATACAGAACTAAATAAATATTTCACCCTCACAGGGTACTGTAGGGTCAAAGGTCAGCCACACAGGGTACTGTAGGGTCAAAGGTCAGCCTCAGAGGGTCCTGTAGGGTCAAAGGTCACCCTCAGAGGGTAGTGTAGGGTCAAAGGTCAGCCTCAGAGGGTACTGTAGGGTCTGGGCACTCTTAAATGATGAGGTTTGGCCACTTGCAGCAGAAACAGCTTTTTTAAAACCTTTTCTCAGTAACTTTCAGACCACGAGGGACACACTAACACTGCAGTCATGAATAATAGAATTGTGGTTTACAGGTGCTTGGTGGTCTTAAACTATCTTCTGCTGAGGTCCAAGAGTCTCTCTGTGCTGTCCTTTAAATGGTGGGCTGTCACATGGTACACTTTCCATCAAAGGTTTTTACATGTTAACCCTGAACCGTCGTTTTCTCTTAGGCTCTCCATCAATCACAGTAAAAGACTGAAACAGGGCGTTCCTAGAAAGAGGTCAGGGAGGTAACGGAGAGCAGCCAGCAGGGCTTTTCTTCTTATCGGTTTGATTTAGAACAGGCACTGGCATTTTGCTTCTAATTATTACTGCTTTGGGGTTTTTAAGATGCCGAGTAACACATCCAGTTACCCGTTCAGCTGGTAAAGAACTGCTGACAGATTAAAGTGGTTCACAAAGTCTCCAGAATCAACAGGACATAGAGCGCCCTTGCTGATCACTGTGGTTTGTTCTATTCTATCATGTGGACTAAACAAACACTCCTGCTGGGATCAGCTCATGCCCCAAACACATGTGGAAGCCTCACTCTCCACTGAATCCATCTCACCAGGTAATCCTGTGCTACAGAGGACAGATGGACCACAACCCATCCAAAGCACAGGGACTCTGCTTTTCTGAAGCATACGGAGGAACAATGGAGGACTTTTATCTGATAATATCTCTGAGTGTTTGTTTTTGTAGGAAGTTTCATCATATTGTAAATGTATTATCCAGAAAAACAACTTCTTTTTGCTGCTCCAAAACTACTGTTGATATCGTTTAAAAACATCCATTTCCACATATTTATTTTAACACATTCACTCAGGCAGCCAAGCTGTTGTGTTTGTGTTGTGTGGTAACACAACTGGCTGGCTCCCAGTTCAGTTACTAAAACAGAAAACCATGAAAAACGGGACAAAGTTCAGAACGTGATAACAAAACTGTTTCTTTGAACTTCTGTGATGAAGCAGGAAAAGCACAGAGCTCATGCACAAACATGCAAAGAAAGATCTCTCCCAGACTTGGATGGACACAGCTGCTTTATGGCCAACTGTCCACTGAATAAGGGCTGATTATATCTGTGGGGCCTTTCTTTAATCAGTGCTGTCATGTTTAGCTATATTACACGTTTTTAAAAAAAATCCCCCAAAAGTTTCCCTCAAAACTCCAAATTTCAGTCGAGCTTGAGAGCATCTACTTAGGAGCAGGTTTTAGTTTTTAGTTGGCACTCAGAGAAGCTGCTGTCCCACATCATGCCAGAGACTTGGGGGATCCCAGGTTGTTCCCGAACATCCTAACCGACCTTCTCCAATCCGAGGAAGGCAGTTTGAGTCTTCCTCTCGACCTTGGCAAAGAGGGGAGCATTCGAAGAACTTGTCCTTGCATACAACTGTTAGAACTCACGATCTTGGAACCTGCAGTTGTTCCAAAATGGTTCCATTTCTGAACGACTGCACTTTCAGTTTGGTCAAACAGATGCTTTTTATACTGGCAGAGAAAAACTACCAGCTCTAACAAAAAGGGCTTAAATTTAGCGGCCTGGACAGCAGGTCTCAAGGGTCTGTTACATGTTACTGCAGCAGTTTAAAAGTTATTTATACTACTGAGGAGTAGTACTCAGAGTTTTGCCCTTAAAAAGCCGAAAATGTCAAAAGTTTAGACTTCTTTAATGAAGGATATTTTATTAAAGAAAACTAGCAAAGCAAAAACAAATGCAGACAGTAATAATCCCAAAATAATAATCACCTGAAATATAACCTAGTCTGAGCTAACGCTGGGAGTAAGAAGCTTGGAGAGACGACGAGCACCCTCAGATCTGAAGATGCACTCTCCCCGTGTTAGAGGCTGAGCAGAAATCCAAATCTTCTTGAGCTCTTCAGATTTTAAAGCCCAAACTTTTCTTCTTTTCTGTCTTATTGTAACCTAGAATTTCTACACACGAACACTGAGGCAGATTTGAATATGCTTCATCAGTCTTCAGTTAGATCATGATTCAATTCAATTCAATTTTATTTATATAGCGCCAAATCACAACAACAGTCACCTCAAGGCAATTTTTATTGTAAGGTCGACCCTACAATAATACATACAGAGAAAAACCCAACAATCATATGACCCCCTATGAGCAGCACTTTGGCAACAGTGGGAAGGAAAAACTCCCTTTTAACAGGAAGAAACCTCCAACAGAACCAGGCTCAGGGAGGGGCGGGGCCATCTGCTGTGATTGGTTGGGGTGAGAGAAGGAAGACAGGATAAAGACATGCTGTGGAAGAGAGACAGAGGTTAATAACAGATATGATTCAATGCAGAGAGGTCTGTTAATACATAGTGAGTGAGAAAGGTGACTGGAAAGGAGAAACTCAATGCATCATGGGAATCCCCCGGCAGCCTACGTCTATTGCAGCATAACTAAGGGAGGATTCAGGGTCACCTGGTCCAGCCCTAACTATATGCTTTAGCAAAAAGGAAAGTTTGAAGCCTAATCTTGAAAGTAGAGATAGTGTCTGTCTCCTGAATCCAAACTGGAAGCTGGTTCCACAGAAGAGGGGCCTGAAAACTGAAGGCTCTCCCTCCCATTCTACTTTTAAATACTCTAGGAACAACAAGTAGGCCTGCAGAGCGAGAGCAAAGTGCTCTAATAGGGTGATATGGTACTACAAGGTCATTAAGATAAGATGGGGCCTGATTATTTAAGAGCTTGTATGTGAGGAGCAGGATTTTGAATTCTGGATTTAACAGGAAGCCAATACAGGAGAAATCTGCTCTCTCTTTCTAGTCCCTGTCAGGACTCTTGCTGCAGCATTTTGGATCAGCTGAAGGCTTTTCAGGGAGTTTTTTGGACATCCTGATAATAATGAATTACAGTCGTCCAGCCTGGAAGTAATAAATGCATGAACTAGTTTTTCAGCGTCACTCTGAGACAGGATATTTCTAATTTTAGAGATGTTGCACAAATGGAAGAACGCAGTCTTACATATTTGTTTAATATGTGCGTTGAAGGACATGTCCTGGTCAAAAATGACTCCAAGGTTCCTCACAGCGTTACTGGAGGCCAAGGTAATGCCATCCAGAGTAAGAATCTGGTTAGATACCATATTTCTAAGCTTTTCAGGGCCGAGTACAATAACCTCAGTTTGATCTGAATTAAGAAGCATGGTCATCCATTTTAATCCACTTATACAGAAATGCTTTGACCTGTTTCTCTTCCAAACACACACACACTTTAAGCACCACTATTACAATAAATACAATGAACAAGCCAATAAGAATAAAGAAATAAAAATATCACAGTTCTGCAGATACCTCGTTTTATCCGACCACCAGTCCGGCCTCCTCTCCCAGTTCCTGATAAAAGCCACAAGAAAACCAGTCAAACAGACTCCGTCTGATTCTGACCAGGATTCCCCACCGTTGACAGTTTGGTTTTTTCTGTCATCAGTACCAAACAGCATGTATTTGGAAACACGACCAGTGAAACCAGTGCACGTATGTACTCTGAACTGGTTCCACAGTGGAACTGACGTTTCAAACCTTGCAGGGCTTCAAACTCCTCAGATTGTGTCACAGCTTTAGTTTCAGGCACAGCTGCTTCAAGGCTGTCAGTCACTACCGTCTCACATTTTTACTGAACAAAGAGTAAAGCAGCACGGAGGAACTCCAGTTTGAGTAACCAGACCAGTCTGACTCATCACACCAACACACTGCAGTGTTAAACGATCATGTTAGGATTTCACAGCTCTGATCACAGCACTTCCCTCCAGCAGCCTGAGGAAACATGCAACAATGTGTCCATCGTGTGAAACATGTTGGTCAAATGTTCAAACATTATCTTTGAAACCCAACAAACCGAACACGTTCCAGTCACAGACACTGCAGCTCATGTTCCCCATCAAATACATGCTCATAGTGACATTTCACTCAATATTTAGTTTTCATTTTCAAACAATGCATTTTTACATACATGCGTGTGTGTTATTTTGGTCTGTCAGCCCACTATCAGGTTTGTTTTTTTCAAAACACACTGGAATCTGTCTCCACATGATGATATCAAACAGCAGGTTTCAGTCCAGCACTCGTGCTGAGCACACAACAGGAAACAACGTTACACTGTAATAGAAAACCAGTGAAATAAATGGTACAATACTGGAAACTGTCGAATGCTTGCTTTCGTTTTATGACCAGCGTAAAATTCTTTGGTCACAATGAAGAAAATTGTACTTTTATGTAACTGGCTGCTCCATTCTGCATGCAGAACTGCTGGGGCAACAGACTAAACCCGAGTCTGATACTCATATAATCAAACTATTATTCTGGTATTTCAGCACAAAAGCAACAAAGACACCTCACTGCAACTGTTGACAAGTCTGTAAAACATCCCTGCCATATTCATCAATGTCATCCTTATGGATAGAGCTGGGTGTCATCTGCACTGCAGTGAGAACACGTGCTATACTTGCTAATGACACTGCCTAAGAGAAGCATGTATGATGTAGACAGAACCCTGTGGAACTCCATAATAACCTTTACTAGTTACATTAACAATTTGCAGGCTGTTGGATACGATTCAAACCCTGCAGCACCAGTGCAACATTGGCTACTGTACTAATGCTGCATGTGCAGCAGGTAAAGACCAACAGGGGGCTCTAAGTTAGTGTACTCCTGAGCCCAGCTAAACAGGACAGGTTAGGCCATCTGGTATAAAAACCTCGATAAAATCAAACATATCGTAATAAATAAGATTTCCATAGCGGATCAATCAGAGCCCAGGCTAACAATGACACTCAGGAGATGTACTCGACATGAATTATGCAGCACGTCTACTGAACAGACCGGAATAACACGATCTGCCAACTGAGCCGAGTGAAAAGTAGCGGGCGGACGGCTGGATCGAGGCATTGAAGAATCTCAGGAATGTGATGTATGCTGACAGGATAAGAGCGTGGACTCCTGATCGCACGTTACGCAATGGAAGCCATTTGCTGCTCTGCTTTTGTTGACACAAGGGAACAAAAGTCATATTTACATGTTCAGAAGGAACATGGCTTCACACCAACGTGACTCAAAATCCAGAACTTTGGTAGGGAATCATATCCAGTTCTTACATCGACACCATTATCAGAGCACACGGCAATATGACAGCATCCTAAAAACCTGTTTAAAATGGGAGAGCACCCATTTTAAACAGGTTTTTAGGATGTGCTGCCGTCGGACGCCCGGCCTGCCGTCGGACATGCTTCATTCTCCTGTCTCTGATCAAGGCTTTATCTGTGCTTCAACTTTCAGAGAGAGAGTGTTACTTTCAAGCAGTGCACGATGCTGCTTTCAGAGTAATCATGATGTAGTGCAGTGGTTCCCAAAGTGGCGGGCACAGAGCCATTGCAGGGGGGGCGCAGTATGGTTTTTATAAGAAAACACTGCTAGTATAATGGACACAAACGCAAAGCAGAGGTTGAAGCATCGTCAAAGATGCTTCCAAGCCAAAGACTAGAAGAGCAGCTGTCGTGCCGACAGAAGGAGTTTCCCCTGCGTGGGGAGCAGCACTGGGCTCTCCAAATCACGGACAAACAGGATCCCACATTCTTGATTTTTAGTTCACAAACACTTCTTATAACGACTAACTACTCCTGAAACTTTGGAGATGTTAGCACTTTGTACAGTTACAGGAGGATAAAAGTAATTATCGGGCAAAATGTCCTTCGTTTGTTAAAATAGTCCCGTCCAACACCACGTGAGAACAATAAATATATAATTTTCTGTTGTAACCCTCAAACTGAATGGTATGGAGGCCCGTTTCCACCACTAAAAAAAAAAAAAAAAAAAAAAAAGCATCCACATAACTCCAAATTTTGAGTTATTTTCTCAAAATTTCGAGTTAGTCAGTAATCTACGTGAATGGCGTCATTTCCTTGTTACCCGGAAGCTGAAGCCCTCAGCTACAAATGCTACAGCTAAGCTACCAGGATTACAGTCATGAATGCACAAATTGCTGATTATTTTCAGCTTGGCTTCACAAATGATGAAATCCTTGTGTTATTAGCTGAATTATTAGCGTTACTATCAGCAAACGTACTCTCGAAAGCGCCAAGTTGTTGTGACCTGGTTTTGAGTGCGCGTTCCACGTGGATTACTGATTGACAGAGCAAATGACTCGAAATTTGGAGTTATGGATACTTCTTTTGTTGCTGTTGGCTTCCACAGAATGGCGATGTAACGACACTCACCGTTCACAAAACTAAAACATCACTACTTCCCCGTCTAACTCTCTATAATGCAGTAAACTGGATCCCGTGTCCAGCCACTGACGCAGGAGGAACACATTGTGTCGGTGATACCGACCTTGGCACAAACACGGATCCTGCCACAGTTTGTTCCCCGCTTCAAATCATGGACACACTGTATCCCACAGTTTGAGGTTTTTAAACCCACTTTGCACACAGAGACATTTTTGGAAAAATGTATTGACAGTGATGTTGAATATTCTTGTAAAATTAGGGGGAACCACTGAGGCAGCGTACGGCATCAGGAGCTTCCACGTGTTTTTCATGCGAGCACACAAAGGAACCGTGGTGGTTCCTCTCAGCATGTCATCAAAAAGGAAACGGTAACACACAGAAAGCCTCTCCTCCATTCATGTCTATATGAAACACACATAGAAAAGTGTGTGAGCCAACAAACTCACAGAGCTTCGATATGACGTTCCCTCTGTACAAACACACTGTGTAAAGTACACTAGTGTTTCCCCGTTTCCACTGTGATGATGGAAAACCCTTTAAATATTTAGACATTTTTGGGCTCTGGGAAATTTTTACTAATATAAAACCTGCACAGATTCCTGGCCTGTTTCACAGATGCTTCTTTGATACTGCCAATGCTAACGTCAGCACACGCCTGGATGAACAGGAGGGCAGTCGGGCTGAGTGCATTCGTCCCATTGCTGTGTTGTGATCCAGGTAATCATTTACTATCCTTCACAGGAAGCAAATCCTGGAAGTTCACCTGGAACGTTCCGGCGCAGCACCGGTGGCCTTGTATTGGCTGCAGCTCTGTATTAGGATGGAATTGATCATTTAAGTAGGTGGTAATGTGGCAGTTGTTGGTCACACTGATATGACAAAGAGAAACAGGCTCTGGGAGGAGGACATGCGACAGCTAAAAGCTGTGCACACACACTTGTTGCTGATACGTCACTACAGTGCAGGACTTGTGTGACTGGACTGTATCCACACTGCTGGTTCGGTATGCTGACGGACACTCTGGCACATTTATTTGTGCCTCCCATTTTTGAGTTACTGACCAACAGACGCTTCTTCCTCTCACGTTAAACCAGTTGCTTCATGTTCACTCTGTGTTTCTTTGTTTCATGGTGAAGAGCAACAAAAGCTGACTGATGCATTTCCTTTGCTGAAGCTCTGATGCTGAGGTTTGTGCTGAGCAGTGACAGCTGTATACCAGGTGATATCCCAGGAGGCGTTTTTCTTACACTGAAGGTTAACACACAAAATCAGAAAGCTGTCCACCGTCCAAACAGAAGTTGATGCTCGCCGAGTGTCAGACAGACGTGAGACTAGCTGCAGTGTACAAGTCTACGGTTTCTATGGCTGCTGTTGTATGTCCTGTGTTTTGGCACAGAGCCATGTGACTCGGTTACAGTCTGTACCATGAATGTGACTCAAACAGCATTAGCAGCTAACCAACAGTCAAAGCTAACCAGCAGCTGCTTTCATAATGTCCATCATCAGAAACAGTCTGATGGAGCTTCACATGCTCACCTGCATCTCCAGATGCTGAGCTTAAGTTCTGAGGAGACTGATTTAGGTCACAAGGACTAATTGTTTGTTCATGTTAAGACTGACACACATAGGTTGTGTGCTTGTAGGGAAGCGTCTGCAGTGACATCACCACAGAGCCTAAAGTTCATCCTCGGATGAAACTGGCACGCTGGCTTTGCCACGTCGCGTTTTTATCAGCTGTAGACGGGAAACACGGATGGAACTTCCAGGTGGGAAAAAGTGTCTTCAATCTGCAGCCAGATGACTGTGGTGATCGAAATATTGATTAAAATAAGCTCATGGGAAAACGTTTCTCTTGCAGTCTGTGAGCATCTTCCTTCTTTGTTTTTGGGCTCTGTCACCGACTTTGGGTCGTCCTGAATAAAAAAAAATAGGTCTGTTTTATAAATCGTTGTCATTCTGTGTTCCAGAAGCACATACTCTCGACCTAGGGGCCTGTCAATCACAAGACATTAGCAGATCGTTACATAGACAAACCTTTTGAATACAAGCGTGCTGGTGCACACAGGGGTGCACAGACACAAACTACACCTTTCTTGGCTGCTACCTCAAAGCACATTGAGCGCTGTCAGTCCTGCGTGCTGCACAATAACATTCAATATTTAATATCTACTGTCAGCTAGATTATTGTGATGCTGTTGTGTTTATTATGCTGCTCGTTTTTTGCTTGTTTCCTTCCTCTCAACAGGTGATCCAGGTGAAAAGTGCCTTTTCTCCCTCTTCCCCTGTGTTTTTCTATCTTGCCCAGTCATGTCTGTCCCGTCTGCAACAACTGAAAATAAAATAAATACATAATAATAATAAAGGTCAATCAAACGGACCACTATGGCTAGGCCGTGATGATCCACTTGGTAAAGGAAACCTGTTGTGTATCTTTCTTTGCCTTCAGACCATCATTGTGATGCTGAAGAACCACAGGGACAGAGCCTTTGGCTGACGTGGGGAACATCTACCTTTGGTTCCGCGTGTCATTCGTTCTTAAAATCTCAGACTGCTGACAGGACAGAAGACGAGGCCAAAGGCAAACAAACGTCCTGGCACACGAACAGCCAAAAACACTAACTCGTCCACACACACGCAGACTGGCAGCGTGCCCACCAACTTCTCATGCTTACACAAAAGATGTGTTTTCAAATCAACGCTCTCGAAAGTCCTTTACTTCATTTTGGCGGACTTTCAAATCCCAAGTTTGCAGAAGTCCCTCCATGCAGCGAGTCATGCGTGGCGTGGGTAATGTAAATCTCACGGGGCATCGTGAACACGCAGTAACAGATGGAGGCATTGTGAGGAGCAGACAGAAGAAACGCGAACTTCGTGGAGAGTGCGCGTTTGTACGTGTTTCTGATGGCGTCATCCTTCAGCCATCCCTCACAGACTGTCCACGGAGACCGAGAGCAAAGACACGACGCGTTTGCCGTGAAACTAACAGATGGTTTGGTTCCTCTGAATATTTGCCACGACACTGACTGCTGTTCTAAGTCTGCTCCTAAAATCTGAGGCAACATGGAAGCATCAGTGTGTCCGGGCTCCTCCCAGCTGCTCCACAGATCCCGTTTAGCTTCTCGTCATCAAACATCTTCATCACAACATCTCATCAGAAGTTCAACAAACTGTTTCAAACGCTTTAGAGGCGTAAAAGCAGCGCTTGGCACCGAGGCGGCTGCGGTCACAGTAACGCTCCCCGCGTCTTTCTTCGTGCTGGACACGAAGGGAAAAGTTCCCGAGCTCGGGAACGTTCGGCGCGTTCAGACAAACAAGAGGACCGAACCTTTGTTTAAACTCTCGTGTTCGGCCCACAGCGAGACACACCGACAGGCCCGCGGGCTTCTAGCATCCACACAAAAAGTCTGAAAGCGAAGGAAACGTGAGACAAAGTAAAGACGCGACCGAAGCACTTACTTTGCTCTTGACTTCAGCAGACAGGCCGTAGGCTGGTCCCTTATTAAAGTGAGTCATCGTGGCGCTTTTGTAACCCACGGGATTACTCGCAAAGTCCGCGGAGTCGTCTGTGGAAAAGACGGATTCTCAGCGACTGTTTCGGCCCGACGGGAGCTCAAGCAGTGCGCGAGGCGAGAGCACGGTCAGCCCCCCGCCTCCTGTCCCCTCCCCTCAGTGTCGGCTGCATCCTGAAAGCCCTGGATGAGTACAACTTCCACACATGACCAAAACTTTCCACACCGGGATCATTTTTAGGAATCCTGTTCAGCTCAGCTTTGGTCTGCAGGCTGGCTGGAAACGAAAAGCTGGTGCGGCTTTAACCAAGTCCCACAGCACCCGAGAAACACACAGATCTCACCCGCTCCTTTCCCCGCCGTGCCGTGGAAGCAGAGGCTGCGCGTGGGCTTACTAACAGGCCTCGCTGCGTTCAGCTTCATGAGACACACGCGTGTGTACTGTCAGGGAAAACATGCTAACCCACGTGCACTGTGGTGATCCTGGAATGTGCGGGTGGACATGGTGTCCATCTTTCTCCTCTCATGCAGGGACTCGTGCTCGGTGTGGGCTCCACAGCGATCACACGTGATGCCACGTCGGACAGATAACGATCAGCCTCCCCAGCGATGCGCAGGTGCAGCAGTTTCACCTTCACTGCATTGTTTTCTGAGTAGTTTAATAGTAGTGAGAGTAAATAATGGCACAAACAACTCAACAATACAGACACAGCATTTATTCATCACACAGCAGGAATGAGTCCGTGTGGATCGGACACTTTCACACCATTCTTCCCAGGAAAATGGATTTGGGGTATTTGTCCCTCAGAGACGACCACTGTACAAAGAAGTAGTCGGATACAGGATACAGGATCTTCCCAGTGAGCGACAACGTCTGGACACGGCAAATACTCTCAGCGTAAACTATCAGGACTTTCTTTATTCCCAGAATTCCAAGGAGGAGTCCTGCTACACACAGGGGAATGCAGGTCCCCGGGCCGTTACACAGCACCTGAAAACACAGACAGGGGGGGCGGGCACACATCCGTGGAAAGAGGTTATTCTGTACATCTGTTACAAAACTGTGTGTCATGTGACAAAGACTGGCTCAAAGGCCATTCTGGATCGGTTCATGTGCACTCCCTGTCATCACAGGACGCCTCGGACATGCAGCGCAGCAGCCTCTGTTCTCACACAGTGACCTCCCCTCCTCAGGTCCTTCAGTAGAAACTGTGAGAGTCAAAGAGGGAAACCCTGACACGTCCGGTGCATGTTGGGGTTTGGAGCTTACCGAACATATTTAAGGCCAAACCCGGCTGAGCTGAACCGTCTCAAACCACAAATGCATCAGAATGTTTCAAACAGATACGCGTTTGACTCACCGAGGACTGCGTTCAGTGAGACAAAGGGAGGGGGCTGAGTAAGTACGAGGCCTCAGCACTGAAGGAGGCTGGTGGAGTTTACAGGAAAGCTGCCGTGGAGTCTGGAGAAGTAATCATACAGCTCCTCTGCGTGCAGAGCCCCACTCTGCAGTCAGCTTACACCCACACCTCTCAGCCGTCTGTTTCCCTGCACAAACCTTCTTACAGCAGCAGGGCTGCAGCGATAAGTTGATCAGAAAATGATCCTTTGCCTCGACGCTTCGTTTAGCGCTCGGCGCCGTCGCCACGTAAGCGCCAGCGTTTCAGCTGCGACTAAAACAGACCTGAAACAGCCAGCGTTTGAACAGAAGCAGTTTTTCAGCAGAAACAAATGTTTTTGTAAAGCGAAACCAGTGAGAAGCCGTTTTCTCTCCATTTACTGTCGCTCATTAACAACACAACAGTATTTGTGACTCAAATATAACGGATGGAATATTCCGTTGGTAACATGCCTTCAGCTGCAGCGTGCTAACCACCGCTGTGTGAGCCACTGTTCACTACAGCCTGCTCCACTCACCATGTCCGGTCTGAGCCTGAACACCAGAGGCAGGGAATAGCGCAGGGCATCGAGAGTGCTGACGACAGACGAGCTCCAGGACTGGTGCACCTCGCGGCTCCGTGGGATCCGACAGATGGTGAACTGAGGAACAAACACGTGTGCGTCACATTCGTCTGAATTTGACATTAGATGTTTAAATGGATTCACTGAGCTGTAAGCTGACAGGGACTGAAGACAAACAGAAACCAACCACACGCCTGGACCTGTGAGACACACGAGGACGTGCTTCTGTAGGGATGATCTGATAGCCTCGTGTTGGTGTTGTTCCCAGACCACCATGAAAATGTTGTTCCAGGTTCAACGTTGCAAGTGACCAATCACTTTGTTGTGACGTTATTCTTTTGCACGCCAAGCCATTCGTGCATTTATGAAATTCCAATGTTGCGAGGACAATATCAATTCTGCTTACTGTTTATTAAAGAGTTAGGGTCAGGGTCCGTTGATCGGCGGACAGAGGCGGTTTCTCGCAGCTTAAGTACAGTTTTTTGTTTTACGCCGGTTTTTCCCGAAGTCGCAAAAGTATGACGTCACAACAATGTGATTGGTCACTTGCAATGTTGAACCTGGAACATTTTCATGATGATCTGGGAACAACACCAACACGAGGATATCAGATCGTGCGCTTCGGTAGACAGCTTAAACCACACAGTAACAGGATTACTTCAGAAACGCTGGTGGCCAACAGGCTAAACTTTACTTTCTGTTTTGCTGATGTGCTCTTTGCCTGGCAGTGGAGTACTGTCACAGTGTGATACTTTCCTGAAGGACAGGAAATAAGTAACTCTTCCAGTGTGTGAGCCTGCTGTGTCAGGACTCTCCTGCCTATGATGATGCAGTCCTGTGGGAGCAGCAAGTCCTCTGCAGAGTCCAGCGGTGGCACGCTTTGCTGTATCTGAACCTCTGCACTGTGCTGGGGTGCAGCTGCTGGGCCATGGAGACCACAGAGCTCAGTGAGCTCTCGCTGTGCATCACCACACTGAGTTAAAACCAAAAGCTCCATCATGCGTACCTGTGAGTCCGACTGTTGTTTGAGGCTTTCAAACGTGCAAATTTTCTCCTCGCTCATCCTGTCTGTGTCTGCGAGGACATAGTGTCGAGGTGTGTAGGCTGCAGACATGCACTGCAGCAGGTGCAGGACCTCTGTGGTATGACCACCTACAAATCAGAAAGAAGCACAGCAGCAGTTACAAGGTTAACCACGACCTGGAGGACACTGAACTCTTAGTCCTCACTGCGCTCGTCATACACGCTCATCTTTAGATGGACACTTAATAAAGACAGACATTCAATTTGATTTAGAAAGTATGTTTCATCCCAGCATGAGTTCAAACAGGTCAGTCCGTGCTGGGCGTGAAGCGGCAGCGAGGACACACCACAGGACATCACTGACAGTGTTGGACGTGCACGTGGCCAGAAACAGCCAGGAGTCTGCTCAGCATCTAGGACCAACAGCTCTATAAAGCATCATTATCACTTTGAACTTCACATCGGTCTACTGACCTTAAAGGTCAAATGTGACATTACATTATAAATGCTTTATCATAGTTTATACATCATTCTCACATCAGCAGGTTCCCATAATGACTACAAACTGTTTCTACGACAACTCCAATCTCCCCAAAACGGCCGAGCCCCATCAGACCTCAGAGACCTCTGAGTATCCGATTGTTCAGTCTGACGTCACTAGCCGTGTCTGGGTCTAAACTCCGCTGCAGGTCCATATATCAAACGATCACTGTGGCATTACTGAGAGTTAAAAACTGTCTAAAGTCTTTCATCTTTAATAAAATGATCAGCGTTCTGCTCTACCAGGTGTAACAATTGAGTTTAACATCCAGGCATCCATGAAAACGGAATTTATGACATTTAACGGAGTTAGAAGTTAGCAGGGAGTTAGCTCGCTAGCTTCTATCTAAATACAATATAGCATGTCCTGACTGCGGGGTTTTGGAAACAAATTAAAACGTACAGCTCTGTTATCACTTCCAGCATAAATGAAGACAGAAAACTAAACAGCAGTGACGTTTGTAGGGTTACTGAAGTTTGGCTAGCTGATATATAATGATGTGCTACGTGACCGCTAGCGACACAGCTATGTTAGCATAATATAAACAAGCTAACTTTTTTTCCACTCGATAAAAGTTAACGTGAGTGTTCTCGGTGATCAGGAACAAATGTAATCGCATGGCAGGGTGCTGTAAAAGGACCAAACTTCAGCCAGGAGAACAACTGAGATAATCCATCCACAATACGAGGTTAGTCATTCATATACTGCTGCATGGGCTGGGCTGTAGTTACATCCTAAGGTTTTAAAAACTGAGCTTAAATAAATGATTAGCGGTAATAAAAGCCGAGGGAGGTCAACAGTGATCACTGACTGTTTTAGGAGCTTTTTGAGATTAAATAGAAGAAAATACAAAACATTAAACATGTTAACAACACAAAAGCCATATTAAACACAGACTACTTTAGGCCCGGAAGTAGGATTCGTCACGTCATCACTGAACAACCGGATTATCATATGACCCCTGCAGAAGCAGCTTTCTCATGCTGTCTATAGTATATGTGCTATTACTGCATGTCATTAGCCTTTGGAGCCTCTCTCCCATACTTTAGTCCAGTGATCCTGGTTCTGTTTTAGGTCACTTCCTGTTAAAAGGGAGCTTTTTGTCTCACTGTCACCAAGTGCTCGCTCATAGGGGATCATTTGATTGTTGTGGTTTCTCGCTAACACCGTAGGGTCGTTACGTGTGAAGATAACTGCTGTTGTAATTTCACTGTATATAACTAAGACTGAGCTGCAGAGCTACACCCCAGGACCAGCTCTACGCTCCAGACTGTACTGGATCGTCAGCATTAAGCTGAGTATTTTCACCACTGAGACCAGGAACACTGCACATCCATTGGCTAACGGTCGTGTTGGCTGCACGTTTCAGACCTGCACCCAATTCCAGTGAGCATGCTCAGCAACACTTCTCAAGATGAAGCCTGAGTTGATACGTCAGAGCCTCCGTTTGAATCCAGCAGAGTAATGTGAATACTGCTGACTATTCCTCTCACCAAAGCACTCTGTCACTACCATGGACAGCAGGAACGCTCGTGGTTATCATTTAACCAACTTTCTGATTCATCCGAATTTGGATTTTTAAATCTAATCATTCAGCTGTTACCTAACAGGGACAAACTACAGCTGACAGAAACTGAAGACAAGAATACAAACACATCACACAGCGATGGGCCTGTGATGCACACGAGCACACAGTTACCCCAACATCAAGAACTGCACTGAGAAGCAGGACCACGCAGTACAGAACAAGGAAAGGAAGCAAACTAGTGCGAGATGTGTCTAAAGACCCAGGAACAACTGCAGAGACACTAGTGACTGTTGGGAATTGTAGTCTCACACATGACAGCCACTGGAAACCTACACAGGAATGGACTGAAGAGTCTCAGAAGGAAAAACGTCACCTTGGAGCCGGACAAAGCTCATGCATACTGGAAGTGCATCCTTTGGTGAGATGAGCTCTCCCCGTAGAGATGCTGCTGACGTTTGGAGAAAGGAGCAGGCTCGGATCGTACACTCGTGTCTTTAAACCAGCCCACGTGCCACAGGATGTGGCGTGAAAATCATCACAGCCCAACACCTTCACGTGGATGTGGTTCTGGTTAGACCCACTGAGAGTGAATCAGGAGATTTTCAGTGGAAAAAGGTTCTGACTGAACTGCTGATGACAAACTGACTTCATTTAAAAAGTCGCTTCAAAATCCACGTGTGAGTTTATGTTTGACGTTTCTGAATGAAGACGGAGAGAGGGGTGTCAAACATGTGGTCCGTGTGCAGCAGGAGGGCAGAGAGCAACAACCTCACACAGATGACTGACTCAGCAGTTTCCCCTCATCTCAGCGTGGAAAACCAGCGGACTCACGCCTGTCACAGGTCCACGCATGCATCCAAACTGTGTTTCTTCAAGGAAATACAACTATTTCTGCCTCTAAGGACTTTTAACAACTAAATACATAGAAAATAACCAGCATCGCTTAATCTGGATGGAATTATTAAGAAAAATCCAGTATTTTGACGGATTTTCACTTCACTAATCACCAGAATGACCTTTGTGTACACTCTAGGTATGTATAGTGTACCGGAAGCTCGGGGATGTTGTTTGTACGGTGGCGGAAGTGTCGCACTCCTGCCCGACACAAAGCAAACATGTTCAGTATCCACAGCTAAAACAGCAGATACGTGGCATGGCTAGAATTAGCATGCGTCCACGCCGTGTCCGATACACCCACGGTGTCACAGTGTTGCTGAAACACTGTGAAACATGGCTCCATGCCCGGTGTAGCCCGGTAGCTACGGAGGCCGGCTGACGGCTGTTTGTAACGTAACAACATGAGCGAGCTTTCTCTGTGACACTTGAACGCAGCGCAGCGGGGCCGTGTTCCGCGCTGTTACCTGATCCCGCGACCACCAGAACAGTGACCCGACCCTTGCTTCCAGGCTTGCAGTTGGCGCCCGTCTTCACAACGATATAAAGGCGAATGATGAAAAATAAACACAGAAGTAAAACTGCTGATGTGAACCCCAACAGCAACATCGTGACGGCTACGGCAGCCTGGCGTGCCCAAAACCAGACAGGGCGTGGGGCGGGGAAGCCCTGAGTGCGGGCTGGTAGGCAGAGCCAGCTCCTGCTTGGTGTTCACGTTACTTTGTTTTTAGCTTCCACATCTATTCAGACGTCCTGGACACGTGTCTATAAATCTGCAGTGTGCTGAGGAGGTGGAGCTTATGAAAGAAAAATATACGTCGACTTTCACTTTAAATTCATTGTAATTTGTAAGTGTAATAATAATGATGACAATGTTATCCGTGTTTTGCACAGCGGAGGAGCGTGTCAGCACACATTTCACTGCATGTTGTACTCGTATAACTCTGAATGTGCCAAATGAAGAAGGTTGAATCTTCAACGATCGGGTTGATCTCAGGGCTGTGGACCTGAAAGCAGCCGTGGGCCGCTGCTGACACGCCCCCTCAGTGTTCAAGTCATACCAAACAAAAACGAGGAAAACAGACATTTCTGATATTTTTGTTCGTTTTCATTTCAAATATTTTATAACAAGACTAAACTTTTTCATACACACATGGGTCGTCTCTGTGTGACAGGAGGCAGCACTGCTGCTGTCATTGTGTTCGTGTCTAAATCAAGCTACACATGAGTTTGTGAGTCTGTCACTGCTCTCTGCTCATAAAGAACTTATTTTAACATTGAAGTCAACAACAAAGCAACCCTGCAGGTTTCTAACACAGCACAGTGTCCACACTGAAGCCAGTTTACAGTCCCAGTGAACCTAAGCCAGGGCGCGTACCCGAGCAGCACCTCCACACAGACCACATTCAAGCCCAGGACGGTGGTGCTGTGAGGCAGTGCTAGCTGCTGCACCTCTCCACAATGGTTACAAAATCAAGTTATACATTGAACTAACCAACGATGTAAACAAGTAGAGCTGAAACAATCAATCAGTTACTGACTTGAAATAAAGGCAGCAGCTGTTAGAACAGCATGAACATATTAAACGGGCTGGACACCCTCAGAGGTAGCTGGTCCTGTCTTGACATCTCTTTGCCGTCACATGTAGGATCAGTGCTTTTACCCTGACTTACTTTATGTTGTACACAGTTTTACTTCTGTGACATTTTGTAGGACATTTACTTGCAGAATACGTCGTCACAGTCAGCCTTCAGTCGTGAATCAGTGTTCTGACCATCGCCCACATCCTGTTCACATTTCATACTAAGTATATGTGAGCTGTACAGAGACGGCGGCTACACTGATGGTGTTCGTGGAGCTTTTATAGCTCAAAGTGTTTGCGGCCTGGTGTGGGACAGGAAGTGGCTAGAAGATGCAAACACTGATTTTCCTGGTTCTGATGTCTTTGTTCAGGTTGACATCACTGATAGCTGACGAGACCTGTGCTGTGCAGGTTTGGGCAGTAAGAGGATTGTAAACAAGGTTAAAGTGCTACGCAGTAACCACACTTACCTGTGCTTCTGTTCAAGACTGTTTCCTACATGATGTCAAAGGTGTCACCTGTGCACGTGATCACCGTGCTGATATATGCAAACCAATGACTTTAAAAATGTCCCAGATGAGAACGAGGCTTCTTTCACACTGGCCAAATGAAACAGGGTTGTGACATCACTGACCTGTGATGTCGTCACCCTTTAGTAAATGTTTGATTTCTAAGGTAATCAGGAATAAGTGTTGTTGACGTGACTGTCAGCTAAGAGTCAGTGCTGTAGTCCAGACATCAGCTCTGCTGCTCTGATCGTACTGGACTAATCATGGGCCCGGAGCAGCGCTGGGCTTCCTCTGGCAGCCATGACCACCTAGTTAGTGTTGTGCTTGACCAACGCCTGTGTCTGATGACCGTTTTCATCCGGTCACATCTGTCACAGCTGGGCTGGAGACACAGGTGCACGATCGTGCTGGTTTCAACACTTTGATCATAGAGTGATTAAAGTGCTCAGAGACAAAAGCCGAGATTAAAAACTGGAATCTTTGTCTTCCACTGTGGACGTCTCGCCCTCCCGTGTTAACGCTGATGTGGAGCTACTGTGAATGGCAACACTGCACCACGTGGTTCATGTGCACTGCAGTTAGTTTGGCCCACTGCTCACTGATCTACAACAGTTGTAATACCATAGAGTGTATATGTGTGTAAATGCACAAACACGTGCAGGTGAACCCCGTCGGCCTCACCTGGATGGTTGAGCATCAGCACGTGCACACACTGAGCTGACGTCACCAGACAGAGGCGACACAAGCGCGAGCATGAAGCCCGAGTGTAAACAAAAGCTCTGCCCTCACGTACATGACGTCACATTGTGCTGAGCAGGCAACAGTGACGTGTTTCCTGTTTCACGGTGAAACAGGAGACGGAGCTGTGGGTGATGTACAGAGAGCTTCGCTTCAGTGTTGTCTGCAGATAATATCGCCTGAAAACAACTTCCGCTTGAGTGAACGATGGCGCGAGCGAGTGTGGTGACGTCACGCGGCAGAGGCTGAGCAGGAGGACCGGGAGGGTGAGCTAGCAGCTGCGACAGCATCCCCGCGTGACACACACGGTAACATGGCATCATACGTGTGCGCGTGAGTGGGGTAAACGGGCAGCTCGTCGTGTCTCGGTAGAGCATCTGGTGCAGGTGCACGAGCACACGCGCGACCGCGTCCTTCGCGAAACCACTGTCTGCAGTCACAAGGTCGCGAGGAGAGCCGATGTCGTGTGGGGGCTCCCCGCGCGGTCACTGGGGTAGCCAGTGGAGGCCTCCTGTCCCGGCGCGCGCTCACGCACGCACACACACAGCGTGGACGTGTTTGCTGTAGCTCTCAGAAATGTGGAACAAAGTGTGTTAAATGCGTGAAACCTGCGGATCCTCTGCTGTGTTCTTACAGACACCCGTGCTTCTGTCTCCTCCAGGCCCACTGAAGCAGCACGCAGGATGGACTCTATGTCTCTGATGAGTGGAAGCAGGAACCCCGTGTTCCTCACAGCCTCCTCCTCCCACCACGTCCAGGCCCCCCTGCTGTCCAAAGGCCTGAAGAATGGAGCTGCAGGTCCAGGAAGCTGGTGCGGGGATGCTCAGCCTACTGTGGCCATTCTGGGATCAGGTGACTTCTCCAAGTGCCTGACCATTCGCCTGCTGCGCTGTGGCTTCCATGTGGTGGTGGGTAGCCGCCATCCCAAATTGGCAGCCCACTCATTTCCACATGTGGTGGATGTAACGCACCATGAAGATGCCGTGGGGAAGGCTAACATCGTATTCCTGGCAATCCGCCGTGAGCACTATTCTGTTGTGTGGGACCTCAAACACCTACTGGAAGGTATGTCACACACCTCTAAGTGCTTTCACACCATCACACACATACTGGACACGGTGGTTGATTTTCTTATCCCAGCATGCAGATCAAGCTACTGACCTCCCAAAGGTTTTGGTTTGAGCCGCGTCTGTGAGACTGGAGGAAATGCAAGGGCAAAGACGTCTGGGTTATCAGTGTTGGTGACCTGACTGCTGTGCTTGTGTTTGTTCTGCAGGGAAGATCCTGGTGGATGTGAGTAACAATAAGCGAGCAAACCAGTATCCAGAGTCCAACGCCGAGTATCTGGCTTCACTGCTGCCAGACTCTATCGTGGTCAAAGGCTTCAACGTCATCTCAGCCTGGGCCATGCAGCAGAGCTACCCTAAGGATGCCAGCACACAGGTGCAGTAACCGGGCCACACGTGTCCACGTCTACAGCGTGTCTTTGTCCTGTCGTGTCCCTGAGCTCTGCTGGAGCTTTCCTCCTGTTTAAAAACCAAAGTTTTGACCTGTGACTGTTGCTAAAATGCTCGCCCACCAGGGGTTTGTCTGTAGTGTTGTAGGGTCTTTACCTTAAAATACCACAGCCTCAGCTGAGAGGTCAGCCACGTGCTCATGAATCTGACTTTGTGATACTTTGTATGTAAGGCAGAGAGTTTAAAGCTGTTGATGACACTGAGTCAGTGAAGAAATACCAGTAAGTGCTTCCTTTGGGTTAGTGGCAGCGTTCGAAATGACTTCAATTCAACTTTATTTATACAGCAGCAGACCACAACAACATAATGTAAGGCAGACCCTACAATAATACAACCCAACAATCATGTGACCCCCTGTGAGCAGCACTTTGGTGACAGTGGGAAGGAAAAACTCCCTTTAACAGGAAGAAACCTCCAGCAGAACCAGGCTCAGGGGGGACAAAGACATGCTGTGGGAGATATCCAGAGATTAATAAGAAGCATGGGTGCAGAGAGGTCTGTAGCAGGCTCTTCAGGCTTACTGATGCTGCTGAGATGGACTCTTTATGAGTCTCGCAGCACCGTCCAAACAGGAGGACGCCTCTGAACCGGCCCGTCGTCTCTAACCCGCCCTCATGTTTCTCCTGTAGGTGTTCATCTGCAGTGACTCGGTGGAGGCCAGGCAGCAGATCATGGAATTAGCCCGGCAGCTCAACTTCCAGCCGGTGGACATGGGCACCCTGTCTTCTTCCCGTGATATTGAGAACATGCCTATCCAGTTGTTCCCTGGCTGGAAGGGCCCTGTTCTTGCTGCCGTGGCCCTCTCCATCTTCTTTTTTTCTTACTCGTTTATTCGAGATATAATTCACCCATATATGAAATACAAGCAGAGTGACTTCTACAAGATCCCCATAGAGATAGTGAATCGGACACTGCCTGCCGTCGCCATCACTCTCTTGGCCCTGGTGTACCTTGCAGGACAGTTAGCAGCTGCCCACCAGCTCTACTATGGCACCAAGTACAAGCATTTCCCACACTGGCTGGAAAACTGGCTGCAGAGCCGCAAACAGCTGGGCCTCCTCGCTTTTTTCCTGGCTGCTGTTCATGTCCTCTACAGTGTGTGCCTGCCTCTGAGAAGGTCTGAGAGATACCTGCTGCTCAACACTGCTTATCAGCAGGTCAGTGAAACAGCTTTTTGCACATCTTTACAAACATCAGTGCTGTTTCTGAAGATCACTTTGATTTGAATCGTTACACATTAGCAAGAGAACTGGCAACATCACAGGTTTTCCCTTCAAATATCCAGAAACGTTACAGGTCAGCATAAGTGTCACCCTGAGGCAGCATCACACAAGCTTCCTGTCTAACACTCACACTCCCATGGATGCATCATAGGGGGTTAGCATCTTGAACCACATGATTGAACCACCAACCTTCCTGGTTTTAACTTTTCTGTTTGTGTCACAGTAGAGACGTGTTCACGTCAGCGTTGTCTAACATCTGTGTCAAACACATGAGGAGCGATGGGAGGCTCGTGGAGTAAACCAGAAACGCTGTAATCTGATTGGCAGCAGCGGTAGGGTTTCTCCTGATGAACTGTACTCTCTGTGACGTGTTCTCATGTGATGGCAGGTCCACTCGAACATGGAAAGCACGTGGAACGAGGAAGAGGTGTGGAGGGTGGAGATGTACGTTTCCTTTGGGATCATGAGTCTGGGGCTGCTGTCTCTGCTGGCTGTCACCTCCATCCCGTCTGTCCACAGCACGCTCAACTGGAGGGAGTTCGGCTTCATACAGGTACCCACAGAGTCCACCAGCCCGTCGTGTCACGTGCCTCAGAGAGTATTCGGAGTCCAGTCTAGTCTGTGTACGTGATCAGTAGTGCGTAATGGCGGCTTGTGACGAGTGTACCTGAAACCAGCTTAGCTGCTGTGAACTCAGGTCGTGTCTCTGAGGCGGCGTGCCGTCACTCCCAGCTCTCCTGCTGTGAACACTTGGGGAAACGTGCTGTGACCGAGATGCTCTCTTAGACAGTCACATGACAGACTACATGCGTGTAAACATGTTCTGCTGTAGTCTCGATGTTAGGGGCGTGTCTAATGTAAGTCACTGTCGTGCTGTTATGTGATCACAACAAAAGCCTGTGTCTGAGTGTTCCTGTCTTTGCTCCAGTCCACTCTGGGGTACATCGCCCTGCTCATTGCGACCTTCCACGGGCTGCTGTTTGGCTGGAAACGCGCCTTTGAGGAGGAGGCCTACCGCTTCTACCTGCCGCCCAGCTTCGTCGTGGCCCTGGCGCTCCCGGTGTGCGTCATCGTTGGGAAGCTGCTGATCCTGCTCCCCTGCGTTGCCCGCAAGCTCCACCAGATCCGCAGGGGTCAGGACAGCAGTGAGATGAGGGGCAAGCGCATGGAGCCGGTGGGCTCAGCTGCCCACGTTTCCCCTGAGAGGGTCACCGTTATGTGATCGGCCTGTTCGTAGCTCCAGGTGAGGAACCGCTGTAGTGACTCTCACTGCGGGACTGTGTCTGATGACAGCTTCGTGCTGTGGACCTGTTGCTGTATCCGCTTATTCATATTGTTCCAACGATGCTGCTTCGTATTATTGTGTAGTGTTTATCAGGACATCACGTCCCTGCTTTGAGTCGCTGCTGTAACTGAAACTGCAGTTTGTACAGGTCCTGCTCATCTGTGAGAACAGCTGTTTGCTCTTCTGTGACATCGCATCGCGACTGGAGTGTAGCAGAGGCGCTGTCGGTGGGCCCTGCAGCTTTGATGATGGAGGACAGCTGCAGCACATCTGCCTCTCCTCACTGTAACGCTGCACACCTGCGTTTACCTGTGTGTGTCTGCAGTGCGATCTGAGGCTGTCATTCACACATTGTTTTCCTTACAGACCGTGGTAGAAGTGTGTAACATTTGTGTGTCAGTCAGTGAGACGTGTTCCTGTGACGCTCATGTGACACACAGCTTCACACTGAGTGTTAGTTTATAGTATTTCGTTGTATTTTTACAGTGAATGAACAGCCGGTGTCTAATCTGCAGTTAACCCTTGTGTGGTGTTCATATTTTTCTTACTCAGCCAGTGTTCATGGGTCTGGTGGACCCGCCAGAGTTTAACACTATCAAACAATTTTATGTTAAATTACTCAACAGATGTTTACTTCATCCCAGTTACAAACCATATGAACAGCAAACATGGTTAATTTTTTCCCTTTACCTTTGTTAGATCACATTTATGAATCAATGTGCTTCTCGTTTCTTTTTTGTTTTATAAAATGTTATAAAAATAAATCAGTTATAATCAAGTGGAGTGAGTGGAAAGACACAACACATTTACACGTGAAGCAACATGTTTCACAACTAAATGGCATCAGCTGCTCATCAATGGTGACATTAGGCCCAGGGTTGTAAAACAGGGGGAGGTGGTGCACACACTTATCCCACACTGTCCTGATGGCAGCTAGCTTGTCTCTCTGCAGTCGAGCTGGTCTGTCGTCTCGGTTATCAAAACGAATAATCCTGGAAATTTTGTGGAAGTTTTCCAGAGACATTGATGCACGGAAAGGTTCGTGCCGGTTTCTGCATCCCACAGGATTCTGTGGATTCCCCTTTGGACCTGAAAACTCCTGCAAGGATAAGAACCCCAAAGTAGGCCTTTGGGGTTCTTAGATGAATTTGGTCCATCTCCTTCCACCTCTCTCCAAAAACACACCGTCCTTCTAGATTACTGAAAAACTGAAAAAACTGAAAACGGGTCTCACAGACCCGAACACCATACAAGGGTTAAATGAGCAGCAGCGCCCTCTGCTGTCCGGCTTCACAAATCGTACTTCTCTGTATATGCATTGAGTTTGTGAGCTTTAAGGATGAAGGAGATCTACAGCAGCTGGATCAGACGACGGGCCGGGCGGCAGACCCAAGCTCGACGTCAGAGTACAAATAAACTTTATCATGAACAAGTCTGAGTTTGGTCATTTCATTAGAATCTCGTTGTTTCTGCAAATCATTACGAGGCTCAACGACAACTCTGACAGTGGGTAACCTCCTCACGCGCTCAGGATGCACGTCTGTGTGTGCGGGGGTGGATTGGTAAATAAGGAGAAACCTGTGATTGGCTGAATGAGGCTGGTAGCCGGGCCCACCTCAGCCCCACCTGCAGCCGTACACTGACGTGAAGAATCTAATGCAGTTTGTGGTTAAATACGAACACAATGGCAGAGAGGACCCATGTGTTTAGTGCTGCTACACAATATTTGAAATGTAAACAAACAGTTGGTTTTGTACTACTTGAACACTAAGTGTCCTCCCATGACACGGCAGCAGTGGCCCACCGAGCCTCCGACCAGCTGCTGCCCTCTAATGATGTGAACTCCAGACAAACGTGGCATAAAAAAGAATTTTAATGAAACCCATCACACCCAAATATCACGTTTCACACACACTAGGATTCACAACACATTTAAGAAACATTTGGAAACTGTCACAGATGGATCAGGACGCCTGGGAGGAAACGGTGTCCTGGTCCCACAGGACCGACCTGACAGCAGCACGAACAGCTGAGAGGAGAATAAACCAGCTCATTTTAATGCTACAATCTGAGGACTATCACACTTATTATTTGCACAGTAGAAACATGTAGTCATAGACGCCCAGCGTTTCCATGGTTTCCTCAGCTTTGACCTGGCCTAGCGCACAGTGCTCGTTTCCTGGAGCTGAACATATTCGAACCCACAGCTCTCCACACACCCGTGCGCAGCTTCGGAGATCAAATCAGGTCTGTGGCTGCAGCTGCTCCAGGGACGACAGCAGCTCCTGGGCGCTGGGTCTGCAGGGGGGCGTTCCGTTCCAGCAGCGGCTCAGCAGAGCCCGAAACAGCCGCCCCGGCTCCGACCGGAACACCTGGTGGTCCTGAACAGGAGGCCGCAGATTGTGAGCCACCACCGCGTAGATGACGTGCTCCCTGTCGCCGGTGTAGGGCGGCTCTCTGGTGAGAAGCTGCCACAGAGTGATGCCGAAAGAAAAGATGTCCGCTTTAGGAGTCACCCTCTCGCCTCTGAGCAGCTCTGGGGCTCTGTGCGTGTACGTGCCACCCACGAGAGGCTGGTGGCTCGCGGCGCTGACCTCACAGCCAGGGTCCAGTTTGAGAGAACAGCCGAAGTCTGCGATTTTGCACACGTCCTCGCTGGTCAGCAGCACGTTAGCTGGTTTAATGTCCAGATGCACGACGCCGTGGGAGTGGAGAAACCTCAGGCCGTGAACGATGTCCGACGAGTACCTGACGCACCTGTGCTGTCCCAGCGGCTCCGTGCCACCGTAAATGACCTGCTGGAGGTTCCTTCTGCCCACGAACTCCATCAGTATTACCCCGATGCTGCCTTCGTCTCCACACTGTGGCGGGACGCAGGTGGTGGCAGCTATTACGCGCACTATGTTGGCGTGGCGCAGGTGCGCCGCGTTCAGCTCGGCCCAGAAGCTCTGCTGGGACGCCAGCTTGTTCTTGGTGGACCTGTTGACCTTCTTCACCGCCACGGTCTCTCCGAAGTACTCCGCCTGGTCGACCGAGCCGAAGCCTCCCGAGCCCACGGGCTGCACGGAGCGCAGCTGCTTCCAGTGGATAACCGAGGACCAAAGCCGAGTGGCGATTCGGCCATGGAGCCGCTGAGCGGGCACTTGTAAGGTGGAGCCGTGCTTAGTCAGCGGGCTGCTGCAGGGCCCCGTGTCCAGAAAGGGGCAGAAGTCTTTGGGCAGCAGGCGGGTCAGCGGGATGGGAGACGGCATGGCACGCTGTGCACCATACTGCTCTGTAAGCCGAACAGCTACTCTGCGCTCAGCTCAGGCTTTTACGCGCTCCGCACTGCCGCCTGCTGTTCTGGAGGACGTAATGCTTCTGTTTGGGGTCACTGAGTTCATGCCGATGGTTCACCTCAGTTTACTCTATACAACAGAGCAGAGCCGGGTAAAAGGACGGCTTTGTGTGAACAACATCTGGGATAGTGAGCATAATAACATCTACGGTCATATATACGACCCGGCGAGCCGTGTGAGCTGGTAATGTGTGCGCAGTGTTTAAAGCTGCGGATGGGGAGCCCTGCCTGAACAGTCAGGGTGGACTGAGTGTGAGGCTGGGGGAGGGTGCTCCACCGAGGAGCGTGGAGCTCACAGCCTGTCTGTTTCACTCTCTCCGACTTTTCCAGCACGCAAAAACAGATGCTCACTTTCTAACAGCCTGCTCACTGGTAACAAAGGAAAACATGGAGCTGTACATTACTGTGTTTTAATGCAAGCTACTGGAACCAGTCTGATGCGAGCTTCAGTGTACCAGGTATCATTTTCATGGGTCAGAGAGATTTTTCATGTTGTAAGGAAGCGTAACTCTCCAAAAGTTGATTCTGTTCATCTGGATGCTTTCAGTAGGAGAAACGTGTCGTCATCATCAGGTGACGTCTTCAGTCTCAGCTGACTGCAGGTTTCCCCAATGGTATAAACAGCACATTTACATAATGACTGAAACCACTGAATGGGCTGGGAGGTCAGTTCATCATAATTATGCAAATTCTCATGACCATTGATCAACAACCACTGATCAAGACCTGTTTGTAAGGTTGGGGAAACCTGCAGTCTGCGTGTCAGTAACACTGTGTGTCACTGTGTGTTACTGTAACAAAGTTCTCAGAGTGACAGGTTGAAAACAGACGAGCTGGATTCTTCTGTTTGATTTCTTTTATTACATTGAATAAAACATCGGAGTTGTCAACTGCAGCTCTTCTATTATAGCAGCAACATATGTGAATGAAATCAGGTTATTCTGCCAGGCAATAAATAATCTGCTTCTTTGGATGATGTCAAAGCTGCAGCATTAACATTTATTTTACACAACCTATAAACACACACAGACAAGTGTGAGCTGTATATGTATTTGTGTGTTTAGGTGATACTTTGCCTATAAAAATACAACAGTAGTTTGTAAGAT
This sequence comes from Rhamphochromis sp. 'chilingali', assembly GCF_963969265.1. Lineage (NCBI taxonomy): Eukaryota > Metazoa > Chordata > Actinopteri > Cichliformes > Cichlidae > Rhamphochromis > Rhamphochromis sp. 'chilingali'. The sequence continues at coordinate 35,825,684 of NC_137945.1, read as the reverse complement.
AAATGTAAAAGTAAAAAAAAGTAAAATATGAAGAACATTAAGAATTTGCAACGAGTCGATCATCGTCACAGGATGCTGTTTTTAAATGTGGCTGGATGCAGCTCACTGCTATCAGTTTCCCAGCATCAGCGTAACCTCCCAACACAACTCAGTCTGTGGACGCTCACACGCAGGTGAGTGCGGGTGGGGGGGCTATATTAAAGGCAAAGACTACAAAAGTCACAGTACAAGAAAATATATGAAGCTATAAAGTACGACTAGGCACACACATGCCAACTGTTCAGCTACACGGGATACTTTGTACAAACGATACATCTGAAGAGATAGTGAGGAGGTCTGTAGCACCTTAAGGAGCTTTAGAAGTGTGTTAGCAGCTTGATCCAATACCAAAATATATTGCAGTGTTTTTTCATAACATTCAATAAAGTTCACTGGTACCATTGAAGCTTATAAAGAAGTTTGAATTGGTCTGTGCCTCTCATTGAAGAGCATCTCCTGCCTCAGCACGTGCCAGGACCACGCACACACATGCATGCGTGCACACGCGCACACACACACACGCTAAAATACTTGTAATCAGCTTTGATCCACTGTTATTGCTTCTCTGTACCTGGAATCTGTCGTACAGTCCATAAGAGTTTTACATCACATAGTTGCAGCTTTCAGACAGAGACCACGAGGAAATCAAGTAATGTACCACACCGAGGTGTAAAAATGACAGAAGAGGACACACTCATGGAGTTATTGGACACATCTTATTTTTGGAACATCTAAACACTCTGTGACACAGTGATATTGTTAAGTAGCTTCGTTTCAGCTTCACCACGGTACACTGTGACGTAAAGCAGCGTACGAACGGTCAAAGGAGACAATTAAGTCAAAGCTGCAAAGCAAGAGGCCTCAATGAGAAACACAGAGCAATTGTGCAAGTAAAGCAAAAATGACACTTTATAGGAAAAACACTGTCAAAAATTGTACCTGCAAAAATAAAACATTTATATTGTATTTACATGTTATTGTTCTCTAAAAGAGCTAAATATAGAATCTATACATTTGTAATAAAAGACTCGATGCTGCAGGAAATAAACGCATCCCATTTACAAAAAGTGCTAATAAAAAAGAGCGGCTTGCTAACATCTCTTGTAAAACCACAAACATTCACAAGATCCAAAGAGCAAACTTCCATAAAGGTTGGGAACATTCAGAACTCAGCTCCACGTTTCACACGACCTACAGAAATATGGTTTCCACTGGTGTTCATCTCTGCTCACTCACAAAGGAGACGGGCACTTTCTGTCATTATTCTCAGAATTCTGGAGCTCAAAGAAGAACAGTGAGGTAAATTATAACACTATTGGGTTATACGGGCATCAGGCGAGTCACCACACGTGTGTGGAAATGCTAACCTATGTGGTGGAAGGGAAGTGACGACTCAATTTCTGTGAAATTCACATTTTCTGTAGAGTGCGCAGCCCAGTAGCTCTTCAAAGGGGATCAGGTGTCCAGACAGGTTCACTGGATGAAATGAGATTTGTTTATGGCTGTCAGCCCCCTGCAGGCAGGGCATGCACACAGCTACACGGAGTCAAACCATACAAGAACGTGCTGACGCTATCGCACTAAATCCCATCTATTCACCTTCAGGGCAGGTGTGGCTGACGCTCGTGGAAGTGGTGAAAGCAACAAACATGAAGCAGACTTGTCTGTGCTGTCACTGCTTGATACCAGAGTTTAAAAAAGACTCCAACCAAACGAAAAACAATTCATATCCAGCTACAAGAAATATGAAACCACATATTTATACCTTCTCATTTACAACAGAAGCCACAGTGCTGAGCATGAACCATCGTTACTGACCTTGGAAACAGCAGTTTAAACAAGACTCAACGCTTGTTTAGTAGATTCTGTGTGGGAACACTTTCCCATCTGTCAGTTTGCTGTGGCCCATCAACCAAACTTTGGTGACAGAGTAACATACGAGCTAATACAGTTTGGATATGTCAATTTAGTCCAGGGCACAAATACACAGGCATTACTCAAATACATACATTTCCCCCCATTAATCAGAAACATGTCCATGAAGAAGAAATCTTCATTCAAATGAAAAAACCTCAGAGAAACTCAAAAGCACGTCAAAGTGACGAACCCTAACCCCACAGCGTTTCTCTGTCTACACATCACCACTCTAACTGGAACCAGTACGCCATGGGGTGTACGGTGCTTCCTTCATACTGGACACAAACATGGAGCGCACTGCCAGCTATGTTCCACGCCATCAATGCATTCATGCAGATGGAGAGAAAATGTGTTCGTGAACATCTTTGAATCGACTCCATACTCAGTTATGTACAAAACTCAGAAATCCAACCGAGAGCATCGTCTTTGGGACTTCACGTCCAGGAAATGAAGATGACGCCTGCGGCCTGTATGTCTGCAGCCAGCAGATCTACAGTTTCAGTCACACTTGAATGATTCCTGAATGAAATCAAGAATTACAGATGAATACGCCCGGCCACTTAGGTCTGCCAGCAGCACGAGTTCATGTTGTCACGTAGTTACTGTGTGGACTACAGTCCGACACCGTGATGCTTCAAAGTGTGACTACAAGCTGACACAAGGTGAGCTCTTATCCATTTGTCAAGATCTTTAACCTCCTAAGACCCGAACTCTTCCACAGCAGCATTTTTAATTTCTCTTTGATATTTGATTGGGACCCAATGAATGTAAAAACAAAGAATTACCAGATTTTTTTTTCCTTATTCTTGTTTTTAAGAAAAATAAGAGCCACACATGAGGATATTCGTTTAACATTTTGATAGAACAGTAGCAGCATAATGTCCTCGTAAAAGGATATCAGGCCCTTGTAGAGCAAAATTGAGTATTTTGGTCTAAATAACCCAAAATGTGATGTCCACATATGTGGACGCAGGTCCTAGGAGGTTAAGCATCTTTCACTCCAAAGGTCAAGAGAACGAACAGCTAACATGGACGACGATGCATCAGCGGTGTCTGATTTTTATGACTGGAACACTTGTTGTTCAGCTGAGATCTGATGCTATCCTGAACCATGTCACGAGAACCAGCCGATTTAGGCACCTGGAGCTGAGGCAGAGTGGAGCTCCCACTCACTGCCTGCTGCTTCTGACCGAGCATCAGCCACATCAGCCCGCTCTGTGAGAAGTCATCCTTTTGATCAAAGAATTTAAAGAAACCACATTTCAATAAAAAACCATTCAAAATCGTTATAATTAAAGATCCAAAAACACTCCATGTATTAACATCTACCAATTTGACTTTCTTTGTCCAGGATTTGAGGTTTCTACATAAATGAAAAGCACTGTGTGGATGAACTGTGACGATCTGTGACGTCAAGGACCAGAGCTGTGAATCCTTTCATTTGAACGATCATACAGGAGCAGAACTGTTTCAGTCTAACATGCTGCACACAGGTTTTCACCTCAGAGGCAGGTTTTAGGACTAAATGTCAAAGAAGTGGTTTCATCTGTAAAGACCAATTAAGCACTGCAGTAAGATGTTTCCTTATAAACAGGATTTCAGTTATTTTCACACACTGTCACACAGCTACGTCTCCCGGGAAGTTGTTTTAGTGCTCAGATCTTCATAGATGTAGTCAGCAGAGACTAATGTACGACTAGTGTCTGACCATCAAACTGATCTATTTGTCAGCTGTAGTTGATGCTGGGTTTGCACAACACTGAAACGTTCCCTTCAAGTCACACTTCACAACTTAAGAAAATGCTCAACAGCCTTTTTAAAAATGGAACGACAGCCAGGATGTGACAAAGTAACCAGTAAAAACCAAAAAGCCTTCATGTCACAGTTGTATCAGCAGTGTGTTTAGCTCTTTGTTCAGAGATCACAAAGCCTGTTTGCTTGGTTAACATTTTAAATGACTGAATTGGACCTTATTATTCGTAAGATATGAACGTCAGTCAAAGGGAAAAACATTAGAAGTGATGCCTGCAGTTTGATGGTTCATCAATGGTAACATTTGAAACTCCCAGCATTTCTGTGTTGAATACCCAACATGTGGTCTGATCTCTCTGTATGTCATGATCATCAATCAGTCATGTTGTAGGGCTTAACATGTTCACCTACACATGAAACTGGTTTGAGACTGGGAGAAACCCAGTCTCTGGTGGTCCAACCTTGCACAGTGGCCGTCCCAGATAAATGTGGGTGCAGTGTGACATTAGTGCCAAATGAAACATGTGGGTCCATCTGCTGTGGCAGCCCCTGAAAGAAGCAAGCAGCTGAAAATACTTTATGACTCATTATCACAGTTTAGGGCCGTTTTGCCTCCTCAGGTCTTAGATACCAGATACCGAGGAAACATGGGTCACTTAAACTTCACAGCCTAGAGTCAGGTTAGTCTGTGCAAAAGACAACAGGAACTACAGTAGCAACTGAAGGGACAGCGGCAGCATCCAGGAAGCTCCACTGGGGTCCCACTGTCACTATGACCAATTGTGAAACTATTTTTCTACCACTCAATAGTCTGTTTTTGAGCCCAACTCAGCAGCACAGACCCTGACAGAGAGGGTGGGCGACACGTGGATGGGACTGTGTCACTGTTGGTCATTTTCTGATAACTCATCCAAAATTCACTTTCTGGTGTTACTGGACTGTCAGTGTGGAAACTGTGATCAGACCACAGATTACAGGTAACCAATGCAGAAACTCTGGTAAGTCCACAGGCCCGACTTCCAAACACTGAGCAGGTTATGAGGGTTCATTCCCAGTTATTCTAGATGCGCCTACAGAGCTTCGTAGCAGTGACGTGATGAGTGAAGCTGACTGATGATGAATTTGGTGTCAGTAGAACAGCTGATAACACTTACGATGCAAAGAAACTGATGGATGTGCTTTCAGCAGCCAGAGGCACACTGGCTAATTTACTCTGAAACTGTGAGAAAGAAATGTTTGCTTTAAAAAGAAGAAGGAGGTACTGCTGTGAACTGCAGGCAACACTGAATGATACAGTTAATGGAAACTTTGGTGGACAACTGTAATACTGCTGCTCAGTAACTTTGTGTATAATAGTGTGAATGAACCACCACTTTAATGGATCCATCAACAACATGTTTGTACTGTTCTGTCAACTTCCTGTCTGAGCTCTGCGAGCAAACTGTGCTCCAGTAAGACTGCACATGCTTCCCACCTTCCAATAGTAAGCTCAGGAGCAGTTGGAACTACAGACAGTATAAAAGGTGGACACGATGTGACAGAGGGGCAGGTCTGACAGTGAAGCCACGCGTTCATTGGCTAACAACTTGTGAATCACACGTCTTTAGCCAATGAGCTTATCACAGATAATCCTTTTAAACACAATACTGTCATTTTTTAATTCAATGCAACCTGGAATGAGTAACTGAGCATATAAAACCCAGCAGGAAGTCTTTACAGATGTCACGTGACAGAGATTCAGGGTCTCCACGTCTATAGGACCAGAACACAGTTACAGTTTATTTCTATGGCACCTGTCAGGACAAACATCACACAGTGATGCCAGATCATAGAAACAGAAGTTCACCAAACACAAAGCTAGTTTTTTGAAAGAGAGCAGAGATCAAGAGCTCAGAGGACGTTACTGCAAACACAGCTCTCACCATCTGTTGGTCATTTAAGATGCAGGTTTAAGGCACTTCTGCACTGGCTTCAGGTTTCAGACCTGGAGTCCATGTTTTATCCTGCCTATGGCTGAAACTGGGCAATCCCACACGCTGAGCACATGGTCTTACTACTGACAGTGCAAATGTATGACACAGTAAAGCACCTGGCTGCTCACTCGAGTACAGTCAAAAAAGAAAAGTTCAGTTCTACTTTAATTAGAAATAAACGACCCATCATGGCTCCCAAAAACCTCCTGTTATACTTTGGCTCCTAAACAGAAACCCTCAAAACTACGGATGCTCTTTAAATCTTATCACATATAACGATCTTTGAAGACCAGAAATCCAAAGTGCTATATGAAGAACTGTACGCATGTATAACAAAGTCAATCAAGTGTCTGAGTCGTAACACTTATCCATGTGAATCATCTCAGTGTCAGCTCTGTTCATGCTGTTATGCAAAGCAGCCCTTTAATGTTTGCATCAAGCTTATTAATGAGCTACAGAGAGAATGGTTTGAGTCTGAGCACGGCTGCTTCACGTGGTAACCAGCATGCATCTGAAGTCTCTGTAATCACGGACAGATCAGGATTTTATTCATTTCTTTTTTAAACTGCCCGAGGCAAAAAAAACAAGACTCTAAAAGAGAATAACTTACATTTGGCCCAAAACAAACCCTCATCATCAGACAGCTGACCTGGCTGTGTGGTGCGAGTGTGCTGCTGTCAGTGCTGTGTCTCCTGTCAGGTTAGTGTCTGCTGGTATCATGAATGGACAGATGTGCCAATTTCTTCAGTCACTTGCATCTTGTATGGCGTTTAATATGGGCATGCAGCTCTACATGTGTGTCAGTGTTTGTGAGTGGCATGTGCCGGATGTACTGGGGTCACTGAAAAGCTTGGTGGAAGCGGGGCAGTGTGGTTGGAGTGCTCAGGTTGGATATGAAGGAGGAGGAGAGCCCCTGAAGTGGACTCTCAGCAGCCTCTGAGCCCGTGGCAGCCTGAGAGGGCAGCTGAACTAGAGATGCAGGCTCTTCATTGGGTAGAAAAGTGACACCCTGCCCCCCACTGCCCCCTACCTGATTGTACGGAGGCCCGTTGAGCGGCAGGAAGTTGAAAAGCTGTGAAAAATCCATTAGAGAGGAAGATAAGGCCAAAGAGTCACCTGCAGGTGCTGCTACTGATGTGGACATTTTGGACAGGGACATCTCCTCATTGGCTTCCTCCAGCACACCCACTTCAGGAACCAACTCAAGTTTGGAGGAGGAGAGTTGGGCTTCTTGGGCTTCAGAGGCAGAGGATGGCATACTGCTCTGCAGCTCCATCAGGTAGGTCTCCAGGTCTCCCTTAAGATTCTGCTCCCGCTCCTGTGAGGACACGGCGTATGAGGTAAAGTTGGAGCCCAGTGGGTACTTTAAAGAAAAGGGATGTGTGGGACTGGAGAAGGGCTCGGTGTCGAGGACGGGGCCTGTGTACACGTTCAGCTGGTGCAGTCTTGGCGTCAGCATTCCCGGGAGCTCCCCCTTTACGCTCCCAGACGCCAAGTCGTAGACGACGGGCTCCAGCGAATCGCCTGGCTCAGTTTTAACCCTCAGCAGTTCCCGAGCGTGGCTCTTTTTCATGTGACGCGTCAGATGGTCCTTCCTTCCAAAACGCTGGGCGCAGTACTGACAGAGGAAGTCTTTGCGTCCGGTGTGCACTACCATGTGCCGTCGCACGTCTTTACGGGTGTAAAACCGCCGCTCGCAATGCTCGCAACGATGTTTTTTCTCCTTGGTCCCACCGGAGGACTTGCCAGCATGTGTTTTGAGGTGTTCCAGAAGAACCCCAGTGCTGGGGAATGGCTGCAGGCACACTTGGCAGGTGAGGTCTCCACTGTTGGCAGCATGGAGGGCAAGGTGGCGTTTGAAACCCAGCTTCGTGTTGTAGCTCTTGCCACACTCTTGACAAGTGAATGCCTCCTTGTGTGGATCGTGAGTATGTAGGTGATTCTTTAAGTGATCCTTACGGTGGAACATTTTCTCACAGTATGAACACTTGTGGTTTTTTTCTGGCGAGTGAGTTGCCATATGCCTTGGAACACAGACACATTCTATGAGCACTCACAATTGTTGCAATCATGTTTAAAGTAGGCATGCTTTACACATAAACACAACAAACTAGAATTCAACACATCAATCTGACCACTACACAACATTACGTTACCAAAAGTGCAAAGAGAAAGCAACATGTTGCAGCCTGTTATGTACTGCTGCTTGTCTGTACCGTAGCAGCTTGTATTTGGAGACGAAAGCCTTGGTGCATTCAGGGTGGGAGCAGCGGTAGGGTCTTTCTCCTGTGTGAGAGTATGAGTGCACCTTCAACTTCTCCAGACTGTTGAAAGCCTTCTGACACTCCTGACAAGGGAAATTCTTCTTCAGCTTGCCTTCTGCTCTCTTGCGCCTCCCCAGAGGTACTGCAAGCTTGGCTTTGTCCAGGACTTGGTCACGGTGGCCCTGGGTTCCCGTGGCCATGGCACCCTAAGGCTGACCAGCTACATGGACCGATGCACGGCGCCGGACTAGTACTGATGTGATTATTCTGTCCAGTTTTATGTGTTCAGCACTGCCTGGACACAGGGGTCTGTGAGAGAGGGAGAGAAAGGGCAGAAATATCGTCAGAGCTTCGGTATAGGACAAGGCTGTAACACGGCAGGAGCGCCAATAACGACCTGCAGTGAAAATACATCAACATAGAAACGGGATAACTCCTGCAAATGATGTCAAACTGGTGACTAATAAGCACAACACACTCATCCTGCAAAATACTGGTGAAAGATGCACCCAGCTCTCACCCTATGGCAGCTGGAATAGACTCCAGGCCCCAGGAACCCTCAACTGGATAATTGGACCCTCTTCCTGTCCCCCGAATCAGAAACCATGACCAGTTTAGATTGGTAGCCCCTTCTGAACTGAAAACATGGGTGCAAATTGAATTTCTTTTGGATTTGCGCGAAAGTCTTACATACCGTCTCAAATGTATACAATGGACTACTCGTGATAATTGGCTCATTTAAAATAAGTGGTTTCCATGTCCAAACCGTACTTTTATGTATAGTGCAAATATTTTCACTAAGGTTGAGGTAGATGTTAGGGAAAGCCATCCCAGAAGCTGAGTGTTGGCCCACTTTAGCTATTCTAAAAGAAATTCTGATGAGCCAATCGTCTCCAAGCTGCTGGTTTGAGGTGAAGCTGAAATTTGTCTTTATTATTCCATCGTATGAGCTCAGTGTTCTTGGGTCTGAAAGCCTTACTTCTCCAAACATACGTCATCGTCGCGGCCAAATACCCCATTTGGCTTGTCCATATGGGGAACTGGAAATTTCAACTCGGGCTGAAGACGGTGATTTTGGAGCACAAGCTTCTTTTTTGTTGCCATGGAGTTCCATCAGTTTCCAGTTCATGGCAGGTTTGGTGGTTGGTGGTTCCTGTGTTCTTCCTGAACTTCCCAACCAATTTCCTCTCATCTTAAAGTGATAGTTGGGGTCTTCTTCCAGACGACATACAGAATAATTTGCACTGATATAATATTGTTAGAATGGTGAAGATTTAGGAATATGCAGCTGTTTAGATATGGCTCCGAGAGACCTTCCCAACACGTGTAATTCTTCTCCTTAGATGTTGACTGAGCTCCTTGGACAGTACTGGTCAGTCGAGTCCTTTATGCTGGCAAAGGGACACGACCTGTCACTCCATCACTAACATCAAGTTCTGGGCCTGATGGGTTCTGTCGACCCATCAGCAGGGATGCAAATCCAAAACAAATTCAAACGTGTGCACTCAGTTCTTGCTTGTTAAAGCCATCAAAGATGTGTGCTGTACAATCATGTCTTTGTAAGTGCACAGAAACCTCTGACCACAAAATCATTTATTTAAATATTTTTGTAGGTCATGTAGAAAAGAACCACCCCAGTGGGCAGCCCTTTCATTGGCCACAGTGGCACCAGATGGCTGAGCTGTGATCAATAATTTAACTATAATTAGATCTAATAATTGTTTTATTTGGGAAAAAACAACCAGTGGACCTGAAGCCTGGCAAAGTGGAAAACTGTCTCATGGTTTGACTCATCTGTATTTTTAATTCTTTTGTGTCCTACGGGCTAAAGAGGAGTCAGACCATTGGTCTTTTTAACTAGTGCAGAGTTTAGCAGTCATGATGTGAAGGGGAATTAGTGACATGGCAAGAGAAACTTTCATACACGTCTTTTTCAGGGAAAGCTTTGTTTGTTATACCAAGATAATCGAACTGAACCGTCTGTCAGACTTGTCTCCCTGCAGTCCAGGTATTTAAATCATATCAACAGCGTCTGAAGCGAGCAGCAGCTGAAATCCTACGTTAGACAAAAATGGGCCAACATTTCGATTTAATCACAGGTGATGTAACACACAGGGAACATGGTCTTATCCAACCTTACAGAAATATATATAGACCGATCTAATAATGCTAATAACGTGACACACATGCATGTGTACTTTGTCATTTAAAAGAATGTAACATAAAACAAAGATGTGGTTATTTTAGTTTATTTGCTTACATTTCTTTAAACAGAGAAAGGTCTTATTTCTGTGTGCAGGGTCCACCAGCTAAGCCCTGTACATGAAGCTGTCCTGCTGCTGATGCGGTGAGGTGCACTGAATCCTTCAGGATCAGTAGCTAACACCGACAGCCCTTCTCTTTCTAATTACACAATCTCACACACCATTACTTTCCCCAGTTAACCAACTTGCTGGAATCTACAAAAAAGAAATAAAATCTCCTTAGTGTGAAATCTTTAACTGTGTATTTCAAACTATTAAAAATAAAAACTATTCTGTTGGACATTCTATTCAAATTCTATTCTAAATTAGTTTTCAAACACAGACAAATCGTTCCACAGACGATGCCATCTCTCATCTCCTCCACACATCACTCACTCACTTGGACACTAGAAGGGGGAATTATGTTAAAATGCTCTTCATAGACTACAGCTCTGCATTTAACACCATAATTCCCTCCACACTCACCACCAAGCTGGAGCATCTGGGACTCAGCTCATCTATGTGTCAGTGGATCTCCAACTTCCTAACTGGCAGACCACAGGCAGTAAGGATGGGCGGACATGTCTCAGCCTCCACCACTCTCAGCACTGGAGCCCCCCAGGGGTGTGTTCTGAGCCCCCTGCTGTACTCTTTGTACACATATGACTGCGTGGCCACTACCAGCTCCACCACCATCATCAAGTTTGCTGACGACACCGTCGTGGTGGGCCTGATCTCTGATAACAACGAGACGGCCTACCTGAAGGAGATTAGGAATCTGGAGAACTGGTGCCAGAGGAACAACCTCCTTCTAAACGTCAGTAAGACAAAGGAGCTGATAGTGGACTTCAGCACTAAGCAGGAGAGGAACTACCAGACCCCCGTCATCAACGAGTGCCCAGTGGAGAGAGTGGACAGCTTCAAATACCTCGGAGTTCACATCACGCAGGACCTGTCATGGTCCTGTCACATCAACACCGTGGTGAAAAAGGCCCGACAGCGTCTCTACCACCTCAGACGCTTGAGAGACTTCCAACTGCCCTCCAAGGTGCTCAGGAACTTTTACTCCTGCACCATAGAGAGCATCCTGGCGGGAAACATCTTAACCTGGTTCGGGAACAGCACCATGCAGGACAGACGAGCTCTACAGAGGGTTGTGCGGTCAGCTGAGCGCACCATCCGCTCCGAGCTCCCTGACCTGCACTCAATCTACAGCAGGCGGTGCTGGACCAAGGCCAGGAAGATGGTGAAGGACCTCAGCCATCCCAACAACAGACTGTTCTCTCTGTTGAGGTCAGGAAAGCGATTCCGCTCCCTGAAGACCAACACAGAGAGACTGAGGAGGAGCTTCTTCCTGCAGGCGATACGGTCTCTCAATCACACCACCACACAGTACTGACCCACACATACAGTTCTTACACACACACTGGACTTTCTGGACTTTGGTTTTGCACAACACTGGTCACTATATTCTTCATTTCCGGTTAATACTTGTACAGCTGCTGTTATTGTGTATATATTTATTTATATTTAGATTTCTTCATACATTCTTATATAGTTCTATATTGTGTATTTTGTTGTACAGTTATTTTATTTTCAACTTTAATTTATATATTTTATCTTATTCTTCCCAGTTAAATTTACCCTTCATTCTAATTTGTGTTGTACAGTTATTTCATTTTTAACCTTAATTTATATTTTATTCCTTCATAGTTAAATTTACCCTTTTTAATTTTTCATATTTATTTCCTATCTTATTCATAGCCTTTTCCTTTTTTGTTTTCTTTAGGTCACGAGCAGTTGTCCAAGCATTTCACTACATATCGTACTGTGTATGACTGTGTACGTGACAAATAAAATTTGAATTTGAATTTGACAAAGAGAAGAGTTGTTCAGTGCACACAAACAGATCACATCTTGCATTTTCATCCATTTTTGACCAAAGAAAAAATACAATTATTTTATGTCAAATTAAATGTTGCCTGATCTGCAAAGTAGTTCACGCAGCACCATGAAACCTTGACAATAAAAACACTGATGAATAAAGACACTGCATCACTCCTTGCACCAGATGATGGTTTGGGGCTGATACCTCTATAATTAAACACATTTAGAATTTCGTTTAACTTATGAGCTGAAAACATTCACTAAATGATTCCACATAACTACACAGTACATGCTCGGTTATTTTGTAATAATTAAGAATTAGCAGAAGAACTTTTAATGTTTACAAAAAAAACAAAAACCATAAGAAAACATCAAAAAAGGGGAAAAAAAGGACATTTTTTATGTATAACTGTTTATTTTAGAGAAGTTACAAATGTATCTACTTAGTATCAGTATTCTTTAGCAACATGATTAATTGTTACTACGGTCACTACTTGTGCCTGTTTGGTAAAACTTTGAAGCATTGATTCATGTTTTAGTGAAAGTGTGGATAGATTCTTCTGTGCACAGTGTGCTTGAGTGTTCTGAAAGGTGCTTTCAAATAAAATGTATTATTGTTATCATTATTATTATTCTTCTTTAAGCAGCTCTTTGCTTTAATCTCTGAAGGTCTGAATGAATTTATACTCTTGGAATAATCTTTATTCTTCGAAGCAAAAGGAAACTAAATGTGTCTCATTCCAACAAAGAACTCTTCATCTGTAAAAGAAAAACAAATGAAATCGTTTCCGTCTGATCAGAAAGAATAAACCGCTTTAAACTTGGTGAATTGTACAGAAACAAGCAGAAAGTTACTTTTTGGCTGATTTAGGATCCGGTTATACCCGCATTTAAATTCTCAGAATTTCCCTAAACTTTGATCAGTTCCTAATCTGATGAAGCGGGTTGGACAGCTGTGTCTCTGCAGTCTCTTTAAGCAGCACATCGGAACTACGGGCGGGTTCAAAGCAAGCGTCGCAGAAGCGTTCACGCAGACTCCGCTTTAATGTATGTGAGACAGGTACAGACAGACTGGCTGCTGATTGGACAGCACCGAACAAGTCTGTGGAAGCTTCACGTTTAAGGCACCGTAGCCTGACATATGACCGGCTGTGCACGGCGGAACAGCGACAGGCACACATTTCATTAACAGCCCACGAAGTGTGAACCTGCCACACAAATCACACCGAGCCACGGTAACTTTAAAGACACTATGCTGGGTCGCTCGGCGCTGCCGCATTAGTTCTCCCTCCATTTTCTACTTTATCGACAAGAAACGGAGCCGCTTGTTTCGGGACGCGAGCTTCTGTGTCACACTGATCAATAGCGCGGAGGGGAAACGCCATACAGTACACGGCCGCAGACAAAATGTCAGTGCGGCCGCTGCACGCTCGTGTCGCCGCTACGGGTTTGCGAGGAGATGCTTGAACCGACACGAATGTTGACACTGCGTGCGCTAAAGTCAAGTCCGCGCGGAGGAAAATGAACATTATTCCTCAGCGCGCCTGTTCGTGACGGGGCTCACGGCACTGCCATTGTTATTATATTAGAAAAATAAACCAAGTGTTCAACTTTCCTCAAGTATCCTTCACACCACCGCTTCGTGGGATCTTTAATATTCGTGAACACGCACCGTCACACTAATATCAGCAGTGACACCGCTGATTTGACATTTCTCAGTCCTTGTGCCCTGCCTTAGTTTTCTCTGTGGTCCAAAGCTGGGTACTGATTAACACTAACTTTTTCCCCAGCTCACCCCGCTCATAATTTAAATAACCCCGATATTTTAATTGAAGAACTGAGTAACCGTTTCCTTATTTTGCACCAGACTTACCCCGGACGCTTTATCATCCTTTCTGTTGAGTTTTTCTTCACTTTCAACTATTTTCCGAATTTTTAATAATTTTTTTCTCATATTTTTTGCGAGACGCGGCGGGCCTGAAAATTGTTTGCTTTCTCCTCTTTCGAGCAGCCATTGTGTATGCGCTGCGATGCAACCGAACTTGGAGTTAGTCACACCCATTTAAAGTTCCGACAAGGCGCTTTTTGATTTGTGAAAGGCGCTGTCGTTTTCACTTTAGTGTCGCTTACATTGTCTGTAAATAAAACTCAAAAATTGGACTCGCCGTTAATCCCCGAAACTTCTTTTCGCCCCTGTTTTGCAAGGATACGAAACCTAACAGTTAGGGTCGGAATCCTATTGGCTCGCTGGATTATCTTTCTACGTTGCAGGTTTTTACAGCGTCTATTGGCTCATATTGACGTCAGTCCTCGGTGACGTCGCGGTGCGCCGGTGCAGTAACCAGAGGCGGCGGTAAGGTGACAGAAGGTTGCGTTATCAGTAGTGATGGCCAAATGAAGCTTTCCGAAGCACTGAAGCTTGTATTGAAAAACGGTTCATTACTCGAAGCTTTTCAACACAGTCCTCTCCGGTGACATCTGGTGGTGAAACTTTTGAAGAGCAGCTTGAATCTTCAAAATAAAACGGACTGCTCAATTATCACTGCTCACTCAAGAGTGGAGTTCTCTCTGATATTGGGCCACCGTTCCGTTGCTTTGAACATGTAATTGGTTTTGTTTTCTCGATTGGGGGGCTGAAAAAAATGTAATGCGTATCTGCGTAATACATTTTGATCAATAAACTTTCCCTATTTAAACATGCACTATGGTGTGGCCTTTCTTTGCTCATAACTCCTTGATATTGGTAAATACAATAAGTGAGCAATATATATAATATACATATGAGAATGCACAGCACATTATGGAGTATGCCCCTGCTGTGAAGTCCTGCCTCCATCTACTTGTCGTTTAATCACTGGACAGCTGGACAGGTTCATACAAAATATTAGATTAGGCCAATTGTCCTATACATATTTTTGACCTAGGGGTGGGATTGATTGTGAACTGGAAAGGGAAAATGCTTAGGAAGCTGAGTACGGCTGCATCGTCACTGATTTGTAGAATCATTTTTGATTCGATACAGGATCCGATTCAATTTGATTGGAATCTGGAAAGTTTTGCCTCAGTCAGAAATATTACAATTCTGATCATTTAACAGTATATATCCATAATTTCGTATCTATTAAAAGAAAGCTGACACATGTGAGACTTAATTAGAGATGTAAACAGAGAGTTATGAAACCTGCAGCTGCAGAAGCCAGCGAAAAAAAAGAGGCAAACACAGCGCGGACCCGCCGACACATCAAAATCTGACTCTGACGCGTCGGGTCCGCGCTCTGTGTTCACGTTTGTATGCAGAATCCGTAAACCTGCTCCCAGTTACTGTTTTAGCTGTATGGTGTTTGACGACATGTTGTGAGGTTTAACCTGAGATGCTGGCGTTTCAGGCATAATAACGTTAATTTACAAATCGACACGGGATTTTAATGAATCAATATCACTTTATTCAATTTAGCATGGATTGTAATCAGAAAGGCGATAATCAAAACCCACCCCTAATCAAGAACTTGCAAAGTAAAAACATGATCAATGTAAGGTAGCCCTTTTGTTATTTACATTTAAAAAGAGGATTAGTGTTACTGTGCGCTGGCTGAGTCTGTTTCTTTTCTTAGAAATAGTTTCTCCTGCCCTGGAGAAAATCCACTTGCATGGAACAGAAGAGGCTGTGGAGTGCAGGAACTACACTGCAAGCTGGTAGATATGCAGGTCTTCCTGGGTCCTGCAGACTATCACCTAACAACAATAAACAAAATGATTTTCTAAACTGTAGCAATGTAATGTACGTATAGTGTCAAATACATTTTTGTAGTCTTCATCAGCTTTAATTCACATGGAAGTGTTCCTAAAGTCATATGCTGTAATGATATTTCCATTATGAAAACATGATTTTGGACATTTCAGGTGTTTCACTTCGGCAGATAAAATGAATTGAGCAAAATCAACTCAAAATATTCCCACACGCCAGAACGTCCTCTCTTCCTCGCTGGCTCCATATCTGTCAGTGGAATGATCACCTCTTCGCTCTCTGTCACCATCAACACACTCCACGAATCCCGTGGATGATTCACTTCCTTATATCCGTTTGAATCAGGTACCGAAGCAGTTACGTGCGCAATGAAGCTTCGGACGTCACTGGTCACGTGACTTTTGCCAAACGAAGCAAGCCTCGACACAGTGCTTCTGAACCAGTGTGTTGTTTTTTTCGACACACGCTCCGGAGCGCCAGCTTCAAGCGGGCCATCACTAGTTACCAGTTAGCTTGGTGTTGCTCGGAGTCGCGCCAGCGTGGTTTTTGAGTCTAGCCTGGTTGTGTGTTTGCTAAAGCTGGCTCGTCTTCACTGCAGTGGATGTTAGCTGCTTGCACAGCTCGCTAGGCTAACGCCGGGTTCTACAAGGCACGTTGTAACATTCAGGCAATGGTGAGTATTCCACTCACATTCAGCTGCTGCAAAGTTTCTGCACCGTTTGGAGACATTAAAGAAGCTTTCGCTTGATACGATATAGAAACGTACTGGGGGAGGACGCTCAGCTGCACCCACCGTCGTTAGGAAATCTGCTAATTAAATAACAAGTGCTCTTTTTAACGCTTCCGATCTCCAGGAATCATTAAAACAGTGTGTGAAAGAACTGCCTTTTAATTCGGCATGTATTTCAAACTACAAACATTTTTTTATTTCACTCATTTGTTTAATCCTAAGAAAAACTGTAAACATGATATAAAAGTCTCCAAACTGATCACAACTTAATCTTTGATATCCTCAAGTTGTAAATCGACCTGTGGCATAAATAATGATGCGTTTCATCAAACTCGAGCTTCACAGTATAAACATTTTGGGGTGTGTATTACAGTAAAATGCACTGGAATGATTTCTTGGTGCACAAATAACCACAACCACGTGTCATGTCAATGTAACAATTGAAAGTGAGCTAATGTGTATTGATCTTTAAATGTTGCCCACAATAACAGTCCAGTGTTGATATAGTACCTCTGAAATGCCTGGTTCACTGCAAGACAAACGTCCATCATACATCACAATGTCTGCCGCTGAAAAAGGAAAAAACGGCCTTTGAGTAGGGCAAAAGGAGGCAGTTATGTAGGCGTCTGCCTTCCTGTGCAGTCACTGTGTTATCATTATTTCAGTTCAGTTAACTAATTCTAGTGGACACAGATGATGGATCCAAACAGGGAAGCCAGCGGCTCACTTCTGGTTGTATAGATAGGAAATTGTGACATGTAGTTAAAAAAAGCTACAACGATGACACTGAAAACAGTCACATAATTAACCAGTGGGGGACATGACATTGACCATGTCCGTATTTTCTGTCTAGTCTATGGGTTCATGTTAAAATGCTGCCTGGAGTCACAAAGAGAAGAGGTAAATGCTTCTGAGAAAAACTAGCCTGTTTCTTTCCATCCATCCAGATTCAGATGGATCAAAATGCACGGAAAGTTCGGAACCAGGACATTAACCCCTGCATCGAAGTAAGCTCGCCGTCTGTCACGTGCTGCGCTGTGTCGGCTGTGTGCCTGCTGCTGGCACATGAGTGTTGCGGCTTTCTAATCCTGTGCTTTGAAATACGCCTTTTCTCAGGAGAGCGATGACTCCCAGAAGTGTCTGAATGCCTACAACTATGATAAAAGCATGTGCTCCACCTACTTCCAGAGATATAAGGACTGTAGGAAATACTGGGTGAGTGTAATGTTTTCATGTTTCGATTTGTTGTTGGCAAAGATCTTGAAAGATCTTCATCCTTGATGCTGCAGTGGTGGATGCTCAAGGCACCACAAGTAATGAGCAACACATGTTAGCCAGCAGTATCAGTGGTTTTGGTATCTGATCGACACTAACAGGATGGACTCGATGCTTTAGTTTGTTTCTGTCCTAAGTTCGGCTCCCGCCCTTCAGAAAGCTGGCGTGTCTGTGCAAACACCACCTCTCCTGCAGGCTGTGATTAGCCGTCCTCTGGTCACGTGACTCAGCAGCACTGAGCAGAAGCATGCAGGCTGCAGTGAGTGAGAAAAGCTACTTTACACTGTAAACACGACGGAAACATCACCAAGTTCAGTAAAGACATGAAAGAGTAGAGAACAGAGCTTTGTCCTGGAACAAACGGAGAAAGGGAGTCCCTCAGACAGACTCGGACCCCCGGCACAGAGACCAGGCCACAGTTCGGTACAGTTTCATTAGGTCAGAGTACCTGCTACCAGGTCCTTTTTTCAGTACCTACTCGGCCGGGGTTCCAAGCAATCCAAGGTGAGCCCAAAATGTGACACCAGCAGACGGCAGGCCTCCGATTGGCTGGGCAGGGACGTCACTCGATGAGTCATCACAGCGTCTCCTTCACAAACCCAAAACTGACATTTTTTTAAACCTGGCAACTAACATCGCCATGGTCCCCGAGTCTGACGCAAAGCTACAGGCCGAGCAGCGGGTGTATCATTGGCTCAATGTCCGCCTTTGTTGTAGCATATTACATACTAATTATATCACGGGGTGCTGTTGTGTCGCCATGACAATAACGACACAGGTCAGGTGGTACTCGGTTGTAATGAAAAAGCAGTCAGTGGAGTCGTGGCGAGCCTCGGCGAGTTGATCTGAGTGGGTGCTGATGGAAACGTGGGTTAACACGCTCCTTCATGAAGTGCTCATATCTACAAATAAAATGGACATCCTGCACTTTTAGGGTCAATATACCCTCATAATTATATCGCCACAATTCTGTTTGTAAGGATCTAAATGGCTGTTTGATCACTGAGTGCAGCGAACAGTATGCAGGGCATCTTAGTCTTTTCATAAGCGCTATGATCAGTGACCGCTATTGTGGTGCAGTCGTATCTCGCGTCACATCAGCACATTTCTCAGTTGCTCTTATGGACATGACCATAGAGGGATTTGTGTGTCTGGGATCAACTGGGAATCTTTCAGTAGGCTAACCTGTAAACCAGTACACCATGGAGCCAGAGCGAAATGGCATCAGTCAAATGTAAGCACTGAAAGTAGCCTGCTGTTGTTTCAGCTCCACAAGGATCAACCTGCCTGCTCGCGATAGTGAACTCTTCAGAATACTGTCACAGCAAAGCCGCGCTGTTGTAACTGTGGAAGTGTTTATCATTACTGCGTCACACGGCAGTGGTCACATGACCAATCTGTTTACATCTGGGTCACACATCACCAGCTGTGTGTGTGTGTGTGTGTGTGTGTGTGTGTGTGTGTGTGTTAGGGCTGCCACAAACGATTATTCTGATAGTCGACTAGTCACCGATTATTTTTGCGATTAGTCGACTAATCAGATCATCATCCATTGGACGTAAAACTACAGCTTATTGCACCAGCAGCATCTGCTCTTATATAACTATCATTAGCTTACAGCTTTAAGTGTTTAAGGTCTGTGCTAACTAAAAATAAAGACAAGATGATAGTTTATTAAAGTTTAATGAAATTTGCAGATTGTTTCGGTGAAGTTTAATAAACTCCTTGCTATCTAAAATATAACAGGACACCGGAGTAAACTCTGGAGCATCTCACACTTCTGATAATCAGCTGTCTGCTTGACGTTTATTCAGCTGTGTAAAAACTATAACTTTAATCTCAGACAAACTGATTTACTCAGGAACAAATAAAATACTAAAAAAAAAAAAAGCCAAACAACAACATTTTTAAGTTATCTAAGTGACTCATATATATTTAACCTGAGTAGCGAAAGACGGCGGTGGGTTTGAAAACGATTTGCGGGGAGTCCGGTGTTCTCACGGCGCTAGTGACCTAGCCCCCGGCTAGCTATCGAGCTAGTGGGTAACAGACGTCTCCGAAAACGTCGGAGCGCTTTTGAAAATATGCGGTGTCCTGATAAACTGAGCAGATATTTGAGGTTTACACAGCTACATTCAAGCCTGAAAATATGTTAAACGTTTATTTTGTGACCCAGAAAGAATAATAAGAGTAAAGTTAAAACTAACTAGCTGCCGCCATTGTTGGAAACTGAGCTGGGCCGCGCTATGAATTCTGGGACACAGCTGCTTCTTCTTCTTCTTCTTCGGGGTTTAACGGTAGCTGACATCCTTGTACATGCAATGCTGCCATCTTCTGTTTCAGTCCGTTATTACACTCTTAAATCCTGCTATTATTCCTGCGTCTTTTGGGATCTTACAAAGCTTCAAACGACGCGTCGACTATTAAATCAGTCGTCGACGATTTTAATAGTCGACGTAATCGTGACTAGTCGACAAATCGTGGCAGCCCTAGTGTGTGTGTGTGTGTGTGTGTGTGTGTGTGTGTGTGTGTGTGTGTGTGTGTGTAAAGAAAAGGCCACCAAACGGGGGTTCTCTTAGTATTGGCTCACATCAACAAGCAGGGCTAGCTCACTAGGTAAGTGGTTGCCCCTTGATCAGAAGGTCGGGGGTTCGAATCCACTGAACGGCTACCCTGAGGTGCCCCTGAGCAAGGTACCGTCTGCACACGCTGCTCCCCGGGTGCTGCACTAGTGGCTGCCCACTGCTTCACTGGGTGAATGGGTTAAATGCAGAGGAGTCATTTCCCTACAGGGACTAACACATTATTATTATTATTATTATTATTATTATTATTACTATTACTATAATGTAATTAACTTAAGCCTCCTGTCACACGTCAGACTCCACAGCACAAGTGTTTCACACAGGTATGGTAACTGTGTGCTCTTGTGGTACAGAGGGCTGTGAGCGCCGATCTAAATGTAAACCTGTGGTCAGTTTCTAAAGCTGGAGGATATTTGCTGAAGTGTTTGGAGCTGTGCTGCACCGCACCTTATAAAGTGGGACACAACACCCCCTCCGCCTGTCACAGGTGGAGCTCTGATGGTTGTACGTGTGCTGTACTTGTTTCAGTCTGTCATTTTCAGCGTTGGGTTTGAGGAGCGTTGTGAGTACGAGCTGACGCTGAGGCCCAGCCTGAGGCGGTTCACTTATGTTTGTGTTGAAGCCGTGTACCTGCTGTCATTTGCAGTTTTAGCCGTTTGCTGGTTGTTGAAATAGTTTTGTGAGCTTTAGGCTGAGTTTCTGCCGTCTTTAAAAAGCGATGTACTGATCCAGCTTTAATCAAACTGAAATCAGTTTGAATCAGGAAGTGATTTCTTTTTTAAAGCCACCCTATTGCTTACAGTTTAGAGCAGCACTGCCACTTGTGATTTGAAATGCATTGTGGGATACCTGTTCATCATACCTGGCGATAGGATGGACCTGTCTTACACACGTAATGAATTGATTAAATGCATCAGTTAATAATTCTGAAACCAGCTGAATTGATGATGTAATCATTTCAGTTTGGCACTCAAAGCCCTCCATGATCAACGCCAGTAAAACCAAGGAGCTGGTGGTAGACTTCCACAGGCACAAGCATCCTCCACTGCAACCACTGAACATCCAAGGTATGGACATTGAGGCTGTGGACAGCTACAGATACCTTGGTGTTCATCTGAACAACAGACTGGACTGGACTCATAACTCAGACGCCCTCTACAGGAAAGGGCAGAGCAGGCTGTACCTGCTGCGGAGACTCAGGTCGTTTGGAGTGGAGGGCCCACTCCTGAAGACCTTCTATGACTCTGTGGTGGCTTCTGCTATCTTTTATGGCGTGGTCTGCTGGGGCGGCAGCATCTCTGCTGGGGACAGGAAGAGACTGAACAGGGTGATCCGAAGGGCCAGCTCTGTTCTAGGATGCCCTCTGGACCCAGTGGAGGTGGTGAGTGACAGGAGAACGGCGGCTAAGCTGTCATCCCTGTTGGACAACGTCTCCCACCCCATGCAGCAGACTGTGACAGCACTGAGCAGCTCCTTCAGTGGGAGACTGCGGCACCCACGGTGTGGGACGGAGAGATTTCGCAGGTCTTTCCTCCCCACTGCTGTCAGACTCCACAACAAAGACTTTAACTGAACAAACACACACATCCACACATATGCAATAACACTAAGTGCAATAATCCTTTCTGTCATCGTTGTATTTTTACTCAGTTGTATATAGTATTTGTATTTGTATTCTATTTTTATCTTATTGTATATTTTATTCTACTGTGTATTTTATTTTATTCTATTCTGTACAGCTGTGTACTGTATTTATTCTTATTGTATTCTAATTTTTGCCTCATAACTTTTGCACTGTCCACTTCCTGCTGTGACAAAACAAATTTCCCACGTGTGGGACTAATAAAGGTTATCTTATCTTATCTTATGATGTCACTGTGATGTCATCGAGGTTATTTCCTCAGACCCACTGTGACCTTTACAAGCGAGACTTGAGCAGTCACACTGACTTGGTTAGAAGGTGTCGTGCTATTTATTCAGCCGTCATTATTAGCAGGTGCTGTTCTGATAATTATCTGATGTGCTTTCTTTGGCTGGTCTGTTTTGTCTTGCAGCACAACATCATGGTGCAGAGGAGAAGAGATGGTGTGAAACCTGACATGCCCACTGCTGCAGAGAGGCTGGAGATGCTTACTTCACTGGGAGGCAAACCATACTAAGAGCGAGCCCAGTCACATGCACACTGGGAAGAGCAGCTGGCCTTCAGCCTGTGGTGGAGTCAACACTACAGTTCTGTGCTCCAAAGACTCGCCTACTCAAATCCAGCTCATCAGAAACTTGGAACAGTTTTACTTTTTCTGCTTTTAGCTGCAGACTTGGTGCTGTTTAAGGATTTGACAGTAAAGATTCAATAGAAAAACACAATTTCAACCTAAGGTGGGCACAGGTGTCTTTGGATCATATGTTATTGCTTATAAAAATCCATATCTCTTATTTTATTACTCACGACACTGTGGACTGTCTGCACACAGGGGGACCAGGTGTGGTGTCACTGTTTTCAGTGATACCTGCTGGTCTCTGACCTGCAGGAGTTTCACAGCATAGGTTACCTCGATGAAGTGAACCGCCTTCATAGAACAACAAACCCACCATTAGCCCTGAAGTCACCTGGATAAGCCCAAAGCCAGCTTAGCATTGCTGCTAGTCTAAAACAGCCTGTGAGGAACTAGATGCTGAATGTTTTCTATGACCATGGTCGAGTGTGCAGCCTGTGAACCTGTAACGAGTGTTTCTGTCTCTTAATAAACATGCCTCCATTACTAATGTTTGATTTCTGGCTGTTGAAAAGTTTGATGGAGAAGAAGAAGAGCATTGTGGGAAGACTGGAAGAAACAGACCGGATTTTTTGATAGATAGATCTATCTCATATATAGATATATCTATATATATGAGATCTACGTTTTTAGAATAATTTTAGATTCAGATCTTAAATTTGACAAGCATGTAAAAAAGATTGCTAAGACGGTCAAGGCTGATCTGAGTTGTTTTAAGTTAATTTGGCACTTTATACCCACTTCAGCAGCTCAGATGTTTATGCGTTCTATGATATTCTCTCATTTTTCATATTGTATGACAGTTTGGACCCAAGCAGCACCAGTCAGCCTGTGGTGTCCTTATATCTTTAAAAATAATGGATAAAAAATCTGTTCAGTGGCATCATTGTCACATTTTAAAGAAATATTGCTACTACTTAGTTTTAAGAGTTTTAATCATTTGTGTTTTCTTAAATGTATAAATAGGATGGCCCCAGAGTGTCTCAATAGAAACATCCAGAGACCAGATAGTAATCGTATTACCAGGAGTAAGGTGAACGGCAACTGCAAGATGTCATATCGCAGATCTGCATTCGGTCAGTCAGCTTGCCATCTGTGGAACACTTCCAACCAAAATCGAATTGATTACAGACATCAGATCCTTTACATTGAAGCTTAAAGTGTGGTTAAAGGGAAATGTAGTCATTTCAACTAAGGATTTTAATTTAATTTTAATTGTCTATTAATTAATGTAATTGCATTTATGATGTAATTTGGTTTTATTGTAAAATGTATCTATTTTGATTGTAAGCCCAACAAGGCACAGTTATTGACAATTAGCAATAGCTATAAACGTACGTGCGTTACTTTCATGTTTGTACTTGGACTATGTTAAACTGCACTGTCCCTTTTAAATATATATATGTATGTATGTGTGTGTACACACACACACACACACACACAGGTGTGATGATGACTACAGTGTGCAGTAGGGCTGGGTATCGTCACTGATTTCTAGAATCGATTCAATTCCGATTCACAAGGTCCCAAATCGATTCGATCCACGATTCGATTTAATTCGATTCGATTCGATTTAAATCTGGGAAATTTTGACAGTCAGAAGTATAATTCAGATCAGAACATTTACATATTTTTGTATCTATAAAAAGGAAGCTGACACTCGCAAGACTTTATCCAAGGTGTGAGCATCACAGCAGATGCCTTTGTGTCAAAGTAGCTGAGGATAAAACACAGAAAAACATGAAGGTTTTCCTGGCCTGGGATTTTATAAAAATATTCTGCAGTACATCAAAAACGAAAGAAAACCATTAATTAATGAACATTACCTCTGACGTTACAGCGGTTTTATTAGAGACACGGCTAAGCATTTTGCATTTTGAATAATATTAAAAAGTTTAAATTTGTTCAGTATTGAACAGCAGAAATGAGGTTTTCTTTTCGGAAGAATGTAAAAGGGAAAAAAACAGCGGCCGACAGCGCTGTAAACAACAGTAGACTTGTGCGTAACAAGCAAGCGAATAATGAAGAAAGCGGCGTGAACACAAAGCGCGGACCCGGATCAGCGAGCTGTCGGCTTTCAGCCCCGACTGTGAGAAAGGCGACATCTAACTGATTCTGATCCGCGGGTCGCGCTGTGTGTTTAAGTCTATGTGCAGAATCCCTGTACCTGCTCTCATTTACTGTTTGGTGGTTCTTGAAATTTTGTGAGATGTCACCAGAGATTCTGGCATTTCGGACAAAATAAATTTATATTAAAAAATCGATTCAGGATTTTAATGAATCGATTTTACGTTATCCAAGCCAGAATCGATTTTAATCGATGAATCGATTATAAAAACCCACCCCTAGTGTGCAGGTCGTAGGTGGAGGAGCTGACAGGAACCGCTGGGTGATGGTTTTCTACTGAACCGTAACCATGTCATCAGTCGGTCAGCCTGCTCAGTGCTGCCACCGTCATCGTCACTCAGGGTTAAACCGCGCCCCCAAAAGTCCGGAGAGTGCACGCGCACTGTTCAGGAGAGGGTGTTCTTCAGAGGTGACAGGTAGGAGCGCGCGAGTCCTCACCAAGCGAACTGTTAGCAGTCTAACAAACATTAGCAGTAAAATGTCACATTCATCACCTGCAGTCAAACTCTAGTTAGCAGGCTGAGCGAGGCTAATGGATGACAGCTTAGCTAGCTACCTGCTGCTAGCTCGGACTCGTTGAACAAAGGCGATGTGGACTGAAAGTTTCATCTATAATCCACATTAATTTGGTTCTGTTCAACGGAAACCGCATCCAAAAGGTTCTGCTTTACTATGAGCGCATTTCGACTTTGACACAGAGCAAAGAACTGTTTAAAATAATAAGTTGTAATAGTAGCTGTGTGGTCAGGAACGTGAGACATGATGAGCTCATGTCCCTCCTCCTAGAATTGAAATGTAAATACAAAATGTTTTATGGTATAAAAATATCCTTTGTTACAAAATAGCAATAAAAACACAAGGCGTTAAAATGTTTCAATTATCCAGAGTTACTGAAACATTTTATTGCAGTTCCGTGGATTAAAAAAAATCCATAGTAATGAAATAACAGTGTTAGAACAGATAACAGCTGATATTCTTTATGTGTGCGTGCATCAGTGCATTGATCATGTAGAAAAGCCCCACTTACCAAATGTACCGGTCCAGCTAGCTTTATACTGTTGTTGGGGTTCGTATTAGTTATAGGTGCTGTTTGTATTCACATTCAGCAGAGTGCTTTTCACACCTAGTTTTAGTTTAACTATAATAACCCTAATATGCTGTTGGCGTTCTCGTCCACAGACATTGCTGTTGTCCATCATCATGAATGTGTATATTGATCTCTGCCATTCACTCGGGTAAGTTCAAGTTTCCCAGCTTTCAGTTTAGAATCCAGCGTCGAGTCGTCCAAAAGCTGTGACAGAATGACAGAATATCCCCACGGGGGTGAAAACATACATAAAGCCTGATTGTTTTAGTCATTTTTCGGCTAAATCATTAATGTGCGCCTGCTGTCAGCTCCAGTTCTTCTAAAGTGACCCTTTAATGAGTCCTCTAGCAGAGCTGTGGTATTTGGTACGAGGGCACGTGTCAGTCAGCAGTGTACTTCACTCTGGCTTTCGCCTGGATGTAGAGGAAAGTTTACCTCGGGGCCCGCCCACTTCCCTTCACCTGTGCTGATTCTCCTTTAGTCACTGTTGCTCTTGTTCACTGCAGAGTTCATTATGTATATCGCTTCATTCCTGCCATTCGGTCCCTGTTATGAAACACTTCCTGGTTCTTCTTTGGACAGTTGTTTCAGAGCATGATCTAAACGAACCTTAATAATTCATGTGGAATCAGATGAAACGAAGAACTGAACAAAAACCTGTTTCCACTGTAATTCTACTGTAGACTCTACTGTAGACTCTACTATAAACTCTACTGTAGACTCTACTGTAGATTCTACTGTAGACTCTACTGTAGACTCTACTATAAACTCTACTGTAGATTCTACTGTAGATTCTACTGTAGACTCTACTGTAGACTCTACTGTAGACTCTACTATAAACTCTACTGTAGACTCTACTGTAGATTCTACTGTAGACTCTACTGTAGACTCTACTATAAACTCTACTGTAGACTCTACTGTAGATTCTACTGTAGATTCTACTGTAGACTCTACTATAAACTCTACTGTAGACTCTACTGTAGACTCTACTATAAACTCTACTGTAGACTCTACTGTAGATTCTACTGTAGATTCTACTGTAGACTCTACTATAAACTCTACTGTAGACTCTACTGTAGACTCTACTATAAACTCTACTGTAGATTCTACTGTAGACTCTACTGTAGATTCTACTTGCTCATGGCTTTGTGTTATTGAACATCAGCTGAGTGTCAGTAGGAGCCTGTGTCAGTGTGGGACGATATTCTGAGGTTTACATTGTGAGTTACAAATGAAGGGACAGTGCATGTAATGTTAAGAAATAACTAGTAATATTGTAACAAACTGCTTCCTATAATAATAATAAGTGTGTTTCTTTTTAAGAAATCATTTGTTTAGTATTGAAGAGCACTGCTTATTGTGAAGTCCTGAGCTGTGTTATTCTCTGTGTACGGGGATGATTTGGTTCCTGTGTAAACTCTGTTTAGTGTTGTGCGTTTCCCTGAGCTTCGTCTTGTGTGTTTGCCTGACTCCGTGTCGCCCGTGTGTGTCGCTCGCCCCTCCGTCTGTCTCGTCTCCATGTTTGGATTCCCTCTCTCTCCCTCCCGTGTTGCTCTCCTGGTGTTTCTTGTCGTCTCGTTGCCTCCCTGTTTTATCCCTAATGTTATGTCAGGTGTGTGAGTCTTAGGCCCGCGTCTCTGTGCTTCCTGTTTTACTTTGACAGTCTTGCGTCCCGTGTTCAGTGTGTTCTGTTTTGTTCCCCTCTGCCTCATCGCCCCTAATTTGTCTCAGCTGTGTCCACTTCCCTCATCACCTCCTGTCTGTATATACTGGCTGTGTCCCAATTCAGGGTCTGCACGCTTGAAGTACGCGCAGTACGCACGGTTCGTACTATAAGTACGAGAAGTGCGGAAGTGAGAGGCGTGTGAAATGGGACGGTCTGGCCTCCGTCGCGCTGTTCAGGTTGCCTAGCAACCATGATACTAACCGCGAGAAACGTTACATACAGCTTTGTGTGACAGAAATGAAGGAGAAAATGTTTTGTTTGTCTTTCATTTTTGTCATGACATCACTGTGATTAGTTGAGTATCTGAGGCTGAGACCACGGGACTGTAAACATGATTGTTGGGCTTCATTTCTGTGCTGAACAGTCATTTAAGATTAGCTAGTAAATGACAATTAGCTCATGTTGTTCATGAGACTAAAGTCATCTCACTGTGGTAATGTAAATATAATATGGCCAATATTATATTATTGTCAGATTATTATGAGATATATTACAGCAGTGAGCTTGAATTCTGGGTCAAAGATTCAAGTTGCAGTTATTTATATTTCCTGTCACCTTAAATCTTCAGTCAAGGACGAGTATCTTTGACAGTGCATATATAGATGTATTATATATAAGAGACAAATATTGTTCATTTAATATGTTGGCATTACTAAATTTGGCTCAATGCTTACATACATGTGTAAAAAGCAAATGTAGGAGCTGTGATAACTGTGTCTGATAGAATGAAGAGTCGACTGATATATGAAATATTCCTTTATTGGGTGAGAAAATCAGACCATGTCATAACTGCTGTAAGTCACACAGAATAGATATCAGAGCCTTAAACAGGCTGACGTCTGCTAAATGGGTCAAACTGGGCAGAAAGTCTACAAACACATAACATCCTTATAGAATATGATGTAACACTATAGATCAACTTAGCTCAGAATATATAAAGCATATAAACAGTTACAGCAACATGATGCAACACACACAGCAGCTACTGATCCAAAATACTCAAAGCTTCATAGAACTGAAACCAACATTTATTTTAGCTCCATCCTGCTGCTGATACAGACTTTAGGTTTCTGAACATTAAACTTGTTGCTGCCTTTCATGGTGTGTAACTTGAAGGCCCTGAGTACTCTGAGTACTTTCTCCCACACTGAAAACACTGGGATGATCACATTATTTGAACATTACCTAATAAGACTGATTCAGCACAGACAGTTATGTTAAACTTTCCTAGCAGTCCTTCACAAACAGGGAACAGTCTGTCTATTCTCTCCATCTGTCAGCTGCTGCTGGCTCTTCCTCCTCCTCTTCCTCACACACTGCTGAGTTTGTCCTGGTGGATCATCAGGGGTGCAAAGCCTCACAGATGATGTGCAGCAGTGGGTCCCTCAGTCTGTCCTCACTCTGGACACTTGCAGTCGTCACACATGGAAATCAAATGTGTGATAAGCTGCAGGATTCAAACACAAGTGTAACTTATAAACACATGTTCATACTTTTATTCCACAATCAGAGAGAAAGAAACAGAGAGAGAGTGCAGGACAGACAGACAGGTGACAGTCTCAGGTGTACACACTGCTACACAACAGCACAGAGAAGCAGGATTTAGTGTTTGTGTTATTACGAGTGTAAACAAGAAGAGTTCCAGATGGTGCAGTGGACACATGTGTGACTGCTGTGATTAAAGCATCTTTCTTTCAGCTTAACGAGTGAACCGTCAGCTCGTTCAAACACACGTTAAAGTCAGTTTGGCTCGACACCACCGAACAGAGGCAGCAATATAACACAGCTCACATTAACAGTGCAGTGGATCCTGCTTGTGCCGTGATGTTCAGGACTGCAAACCGAGCAGCATCACTGACTTTCAGCCTGTTGTGTTTGTGGATATATGACTGACTTTAATTATCCATAAATCATCAGATTCTCTGTACGATTAAGGTCGACTATATATATATATGTAGAGGCTTTAAAACCAAGTAAACACTGAAAGTACAAACATCACTAATGTCGCACAACTCTGCCAACATGTGGCCAACAGTAATGTTTTAATTTTCTTCGTTATTAAACATTCGCACATAAATAAGTGACGTCATATTCAGTACTTACTTTTCACAGTTCACTCTTCGGCCGCTCCCTTCTGCCGTATTTTGCAGCAAAATTATCCACACCCACCGCCGCACTATGAACTGTGGGATATATGGGACCACGAAGCGTGCACCGGACCACGCTTGATATTTGGGGAACTCGACGGCGCATTTGGAGTATGCGTTTGAAGTACACTTCGAATTGGGACAGCCGTCGTCGCGTGGCGGTGACGTAACCGCACTTGAAATGCGTACTTCAAGCGTGCAGACCCTGAATTGGGACACAGCCACTGTGTGAGTTTTCCGTGACCTTTGTCATCGTGTCCATGGTTCCTCCATGTCTCTTCTTTTTCCCGCTGGTGTTTCCGAGGTTTTTCTAGTGTTCCAGGCTTTTACTTTATGTCCTTAGTTCTTCCAGTTCAGCCGTTCCTCTGTTTAGTTTATTTATGCATTTTTCCCCGTTTGGTGTGTCTGCCTTAATAAACGGGACGTCTTTCGTTTATTTTTCCTGTTTTCCTGGTGTGGATTTGGGTCCTCACATAAACAGTCCAGACGATCTGCAAGTTGTGACAGTTGGTTGCGTTTCTAAACTCAGCATCAATAATGATTACATTATTCTAAATGTAGGATTTCTAGTTAAACCTTAAGACTACATTAGTCACTGTGCAAGTATACTGCTTTATATAAATGCAGATAAGTGTAATAGTTAAATTAAGTGAGGAATATCCTGCACCACAGTGTGAGTCTTAGTGTCCATGTGGAACAACGTAACTTAAAGCAGCATTTACCAAACTGTAACTGTAACACTCCATCCACCCTGCCAATGCTGATGCACAGATAAATAAGTACTTGATGGCTGTTCAGAAGTAGGCGTTTAAACTGCATAGAAACATGTTTTTAGGTTTATCAGCTGCGCTCTAAATCAGAACACAGAGACAGGGTCAAAGTCTTTATTGCAAAGCAGCCCAGAGGATATTGTAAGAATATGCTGGGACTGTGGAGTGAGCAAAGCTGGGTGGTATATGGTCTGGTACTTATCTACTTACGTTAGAGGGTGGTAGCTGCAGGGATAAGGTACAGGAAAGAGTTATACCTACACTTATATCTATTATGGCCACTTCTGCAGGCTTCCCGGGTGGTTAGCATCTTTGCTACATGCTGCCACACGCCTCAGGAATGACCACGCCCGTCGCAAGAAGGTCTTCCGTCTTCTGCAGAGGAAACTGGTGTGTACTTTAGTAGCAACACGTAGATGTCTTTACAGTACTGCGTTCTCTTACCACAGAACAACAGCACAGTATATGCTAGTGTTTGACGGGGATCCCATATATGCACATAAGAAGAGGGGCCTGGGAATCGATCTCAGCATTGCAGAGAGTTGACTGAACCCCTTCTGTTCAAGCATGGTTGTCCACAGTGGACACAGAGAAGACAGAAAGAGGAGTAAAAAAAGCCATGTCTGTCTACAATGGAAACATTTACATTCTTCAAAGAGTGACCTTTGACCTTTAGATGCAGATGTACAGCTTCTATGTTATTATTATTAGAATTCATTTTTAGTCTGACGGACATATTGAGTAATGTTAGAAATACAATTGATTGCTTTCAAATTCAAATGTCTCCTGGGTCATTATTTTAACCAGACAACAGGCTGGTCTTCACAGTCTTGAGCAGGTGAGGTCCTGGAGCCTAGAACAGGTGTGCCCACAGGAGGCGGAGATAAGAGTCACTGAAACATTCAAAGAACAATTGGTGGATTAGTCAGTTACCAAAATAAACTTTACCTGCAGGCATAGCTTCCAGTAAACTCCAATGTTGAGGACTTTCTCCTCACTGTGCAAAGCAAACTTTTATTGTTTGAGTCTGCCCTGGTGAACTTTCTGTTTCTATCCACTGAGCTGATGTGAACAGTGAAGGCTTCTACTACTCTACATCCACCTATCTGTGCCAGTGGCTTGGTGCTGTACTTTCCAGGTAAAGGTTGGCTACGATGGGTGACACCGGGGAGCCATGGCACATGTTTGTGTCTGTACTGTTTTGTTCAGCTCATTAATGACAATAAGCAAGGTTTTCTCCCAGTGGTTACAGCACTCCCCAAAGCTTTGTGCCATCAGAAAATCTCCTGCAGACATTCATGTAGAGATGTTTCAGTCATGACAGACTAATACTCACACTGAGTCCTCAGATATTCCAAAGCCAGGCAGGATATATAACCATTAGAAGAAGCTGAAGGAGTCTTCTGCAGAGGACAAAGTGTGGACTTCATTTCATCACGATTCAATTCAGGACAAGGAAACTGAGACTGAGACTGGGTGATGAGTGGTAACTGCTCACAAACTGGTCTTCTGTGTTTACAGGTGGTCCCTGTCATGAAATACATTGTATTATTCTATCATCTTTATCATATAACTCCTGTCACCCCCGTCCTAGTTTTTTAACAAGGTTGGCGTGAAGGAGGGGGATCAGTGTCAGCCTACCTACGTCTACCCTAAAGAGGTGAAGATGTTGATACGGTCTGCCTTTCCAGAGGACATCTGTGACTATCCAGATCCCTGCCATGATAAGGTGAGTGTAAACCATTCTTCATTGCCTAAATGCTCTATCACCAAAGACAGGTTTGTTTTCCCCCAAAAGTTGGTTCTGTTCTTGTGGACGAGGAGTTTTCAGCACTCATCTAAGTGACGTCTTCAGTCTCAGCTGACTGCTGGTTTCCAGCCTTATAAACATCTACGTTTGCATAATGAGCTAAACTGGCACCACTGGGTCGTGAGCAATGTTCCCTCTAAGCTGCGCGCGTGCGCAATTGTGCACTGCTGGCACGGTCTCTGCGCACAGAAAATCTCTGTAGCGCACAAAAATAAAAAATCTAACCTGAATTGAAATGAAAATAAATACGTTAGCAGTTGATTCTGTTTTGTAGTGTGAGTCAGTAAGTGAGCGGTGACTGGCTGCTCCAGCCAATGATGCGATTCACATTCGTATATGCACAGCTCATCAACGTGGTTGACAGGCTATGACAGCGTCCTTAAATGCTGCTCATGTTTAGCTAACAAAGGGGTGTGGCCGATGTGGAGTGCTGCTTATGTTGAACCTTTAAAATAATGGCAAAACGAACGGGCAGTGGCACACAGTGGCCAAAGTAAAAAAGAAATGCGACTCTTTTAAGATGGAATGGCTGTCAGAATATGTGCAAACAGGAGAAAAAACTGTGAAACTGGGAGAGATTTTTTCTTTTTTGAGCGAGAAAGGTCTGGTCTGCAAAATATGTTGCGAAGCTAAAATCGCAAGCGAGTTTTCGGAGGGAAAAGTGTGGACAGAATGGAAGCTGGAATACCTCAAGCGCCACATTCAACAGAAAAGTCATTTGAAAGCAGCTGGAATTGTGAGAAGATGTACGATGGGAATGGGGATCGGTACGTTGTTGGGAGAGAGCGCCAAAGACCGAGAGAAGAGGAACGAGCTGTCACTCAGAAAGAAATCCAACCCCGAAGAAGTTAAAGTTCTCATCGACAAGATTCTACCAGCCTTCAAAATGAATTCTTCTCTGCTGTCGGTTCAACAAATTGACCATCACATGGCAAAGTATGTGAGTGTACCAGAAAGCTGGCGAAGCAAAGATGATGCCTTTGAGTTTGTGAATTCAATCAATGAAGTAGTGCAGAATGAGACAATGTGTGAAGTTAAAAATGCACCTCGGCACACCCTGATCATAGGTGAGAGCACAGACGTAACAGTGCACAAAATGCTAGTCCTGTATATTAAATCCAGGGAGGAAAATAACGTCAACCATAAAACTGTTTGGTGGCATCATCCAGCTGACCGCATGCACGGCATGAACTAGACATGCAGAGAATTAGGGCTGGGCGATATGGCCTAAAATTCATATCGCGATATAATTTGAAGCATGTGCGGTAACGATATATATCACGATATATTCTGTTCTTCTGTATAACGTATTTTCCAAACTTAAAATCCTTTAATTTTCTCAAAAATCGAGAGTGTGCCTTATGTATGAATTCTGGTTGTGCTTACTGACCTCGAACCGATTTGGGCAGAAATCTGTTAAAAATGTTTTAAGTTTAAAAATGTTGGTAAGCAGCACTGCTTGATGGATGTCAGAGCATTACGGCTGCCGTAGTGAGGAGCTTCACGGAGTAATCTGGGTCCTAAACTCCGTCTGCTTCAGGTCCCAAAGTCAAACAAACACTGAGAGTTAAAAACAGTCTAAATTCTTTCATCTTTAATAAAATCATCAGCGTTGCTGCTTTACCAGGTGTAACAATTAAGTTTAACATCCATGAAAACAGATTTATTAAATGTAACGGAGTTAGAAGTTAACAGGAAGTTAGCTCGCTAGTTTCCACCTAAACATTTCCTACCATGTTCTGACAGAGAGATTTGAAACTAATTCAAACGTACAGCTCTGCTGTCACTTCCAACATAAATGAAGACAGAAAACTAAACAGCAGTGGTGTTTGCAGGGTTACTGAAGTTGGGCTAGCTGGTATATAATGTTGTGCTACGTGATTGCTAGCGACACAGCTATGTTAGCATAACATTAGCACAGTGAAGCTGGAGGATGAACGCCAACTTTTTTTCCACTCGATAAAAGTTAACGTGAGGGATTCTGGTGGTCAGGGACAAATGCAATCACATAGCAGGATGCTGTACACGGGCCAAACTTCAGTCAGGAGAACAACTGAGGTTATTCATCCACAATACGAGGTTAGTCATTAATATACTGCAACAACATGGGAATAGAGCAGCTGCGAGAGAATCCAACATTAATGAATCAATGTTAGGGAAGTGGAGGAAGCGCAGTTTTTGGCTTTCCCCATATTTCAAAGGTGCTTCATCTCTTTGCTGTGACTGTCAGCATAATTTGCAGTGATAATGGTTGTAGCCACTGCGATGCTTTCGACCAAAACAGGTGCAGCTTGATGACATCATCAACATGCGCTATCGCGATAGAGCGGTATAGTCAAAATCTCTATTGTTGGCCAAATTTATATAGTTTCTATCGTATATCGTTTCTATCGCCCAGCCCTACAGAGAATGGTGATGCTGACCTCCGATGGTGCCTCAGTAATGCGAGGAAAGCACAACAGAGTTGCAGCTTTATTAAAGCGGAAAATACCACACTTAACTGAACAACACTGTGTGGCCCATAGAGAGGACTTGGGCATTGATGATGCGTGGAAAGGTGTACCTTTGATGTGTGATGTGGGAACTCTTCTTAGAACAGTTTACTCCACTTTCTCTAGATCCACTGTAAAGAGGGGAAAACGGGAAGACCTAGAAATGTTCTTGATGAGGATGCACTGTCATTCAGGCCTCTGAGTGAAGTGCGATGGCTGTCACGTCACTGAGCTGTGAATGCTGAGGAACTACACTGTGCTGGAAGAATACTGCAAGAGAGAATCCAGTGATAACAGAGATCCAGTGGCAAATTACTGTTACAAAAAGCTAACCGATTCAAACTTCAAGGTTACTCTCACCGCTCTGGGAGATGTTTTGGGTGAGCTGGCACACCTGTGTCTTTCTTTTCAAAGATGCAACCTGACTGAAGGGCACTGCTTGGCAAGAGCAAAGATTGAGAAGTTGCGTTCCCAATACTTGACAGAGGAAAAGGATGTTAAGTGGAGTGACCGTGTCATAGAGGCGATGAGGGCCTTATCTGCTGATGGCAGGAATACCAGTGAGATTACTCGTGTTATTCGTAAGCTTTGTGATCACTTGGATTTTCCAGAGGATGAATTATAGGAGTGGTCTGCACTTGACATTGAGGCATTGACCTCAGACATCAGGTTTGAGTATGGAGCAGCAGACATTGCCACGCTGGCAA
The DNA here is from genome assembly GCF_963969265.1 of Rhamphochromis sp. 'chilingali'. Taxonomy (NCBI): domain Eukaryota; kingdom Metazoa; phylum Chordata; class Actinopteri; order Cichliformes; family Cichlidae; genus Rhamphochromis; species Rhamphochromis sp. 'chilingali'. Next base: position 35,790,135 of record NC_137945.1, on the reverse strand, counting down.
AGAAGTATGAGGCCATTCTCCACCCTCCACATTCAGTGGAGGTCATAAACAGTGAATATTCTGATTTCAAGTACATACTGAGGCACAAACTTAAACATGGGTCAATCAGCACATTCTCAGATATGGAGGCTGCAACGCTAAAATGTGAGGAGCTAAAACACATCTCGCAGCTTGTGGATATTTGTGCTATATTTCAAGCATTCAGTGCAGATTGCCAAAGAGGCTTTAGTTTAATGAATCGTCTCAAAACAGCATCCAGAAATCGTCTTGAGGCGGAGCATTTGGACCAGCTGATGCGCATAAAGTCAAAGCTGCAAGCAGACGAGGCCATCAACCTGGACGACGTGAGAAGGACAGACGGGAAAAATAAGGTGAAATTTAAGCTCTTAATAAGTTTACTACTCATCTAGTGTCATTTATTGAGTTTTCATTTATGGATATTGATCATTAAATACTGTCACCAGTTTGAGTATTAGAAAAATGCATATAATCATTATATACTGACAGACAAAGAGTTACAGGACAGTAGGACTGTCTCCCAGACCGCAGTAGGACAGGAGCTTCACAGACTGGCTCATCATAACACAAGTCAGAGCTTTATAATAAAAATGTTAAGTTTCAAAATTGGAGTTTATAGTAGGCTTGATTTGGTTGGCCGTTCATGTTTTGCCATAGTTCAAATATTCATACTTCCAATAGCGTTGACATAGTGCACAGGTCATTAAAAAAGATTTTTGTAATTGTCACTGTAAGTGGGCTAAAGCTCTTAATTAAAGGGATTCTAACAGAAATGTAAATGCTGTAATTTGATTATTTTTATAAACCATGTAACTTCGATGGATGCGATGCTGTCGTCACCACAGTGCACACGTCTGATGTCGCTCACAGTGGTCCAGGGGGCCGCTCAGGGAGTCTGTGAGTTTGCTCACACACGTGAAAAATTAGAGGGAACATTGGTCGTGAGGTCAGTTTCATGATCAATAAGATCATTAATGATTGTATAACCATCTGTGAAGACAGGAGGCAGCTTTACACACAAACTGTCTGAACCTACAGCGCAGTTCTGAGGTGGCGTGCCAACATCCTCTCACATCAATAGGTCACATGACATGGCTTCACCTGAACCCTCTGCTTATAATGACCACACCTTTTTTCAAACCTTGGCTTGTGTGATGAGTCATGTGATCAATAGTGGCTCAGTGACCCAGGTGTTGAAAGTGTAGTAACCTGCAGTAGAGTTCAAACAGCTGTGAGTTGGAAGTGAAGAAGCTTTTCAGATGAGAGGTGAAACGTCTTCAAGAAACTTTTCTTTCCAAGCTCCAGTTTTCACAACAGTAACCTTTGTTCAGATCGTGTGCCATCACTGATCTTAGAAATGACTAAATACATCTGGATGTTTGTGATGTACGTATGCTGCTGTATGACAGATGGCTGTTACTGTCTCCCTGTGGTTACAATTCCCCACTATAGTGACGTCTGAATGTGTTTCTGCAGGTGGTGTACATCACTGTGGAGGATCTGCACAAAGTTAAAATCATGTGATGTCTCTCATTTCCTCTTTTTGAGTTTGCACTGAAAGTTAGAGACTGGAGCAGAATGTTTGTGGATGGTGGGAAGATTAGTTCTGTGCGCTGTTACGTTTATTGCCAACATTTGTACGGTGCTGTTCAACATTAATAGCATTTTCTGCCACACAGTGTGTACTGATTGTTATATGTGCCACCTTTCTCAGGTCTGCATGTTCTGAGCTGCTCATGTGGTTCATGGGTGACAACTACAAGGACTGTATATAAAAGATGGATACAGCTACACTGGAGTCATCGATTGATTTCTGCGCTCTTTTTTGAAGCTTTATTGACACCATGTGTTATTTTCATATGTGGATAGAAAGCCATCCTGGTGAGGACATCCCTGCTCATGTGGACGTAGCAGAGAAACTGAAAAAGCTACATCCACATGAACAGCATCAACTTTGTGGGATTTGGACAGAAGGTGTCACAATACTGAATCGTTGGTGCATGCATGAAGCACAAAGAACAACAAACTGTACCGATGCATGCAGTAAGAAAGCTCACACGACCAATACAGCTGCCGTGTTCGTGCAGTGAGGAGATGCCACGCTGTGTTTATACTGAGCGGAGGAGGGGAGACTGGCTTTGGTGCTCTTTGATTGGCTCATCATCACCAATGGAACCAATGAGAAAACTTTTCTCCAGTGAGGCATGATTTAACCCCGCCTTCTCCACTGCCACAGACAAACCCTGCCATGAGCGCTCTACTCAGGTTACCTGCAGCTGCTTTTTTAATCCAGCAGATGTCACTATTATACAACACACTAACACAGTGTTGCCACGGTAAGGGGAATGTGCCACACACTTCACGAGGAATCAGATCACTAATGCTAAAATATAAGCTAAGGTAAGAAAGCCTGGTTTGCAAGCTGCATCCACACAGCATGTACACTTTTAGACCACGTTCAGTGAGTCAGACAGCAGAGGTGCTGCAGAGCAGACAGTGAACACTGCAGATAAGGGAGGAGGAAAGAAAAGAAAGGGAAATATTTCTCCAAATAAATACATCCACTTTCTTCCTTACATCCTATCCAGTCTGTCATAGAGCCAGCACATACAGACAGGCATCATTCACACTGATGAGCAGTAGAATCCCATGGATGTTTCTGGACTGTGGGAGGAAGTTGGAGGACCTGGAGAGGAGAACCTACATAGAAGTGTGGAGAACGCAGCAACAAAGAGACCCCCAGCAGGACTCTCCTGGCGTGGAACGACAGTACTAGTCACTGTTCATACATCAGAAGGATTGTATGCTATGTGCCTCTATTCAGACTTTTGAAATTTTGTACAGTTGCTGAAATTTGTACTTTTTCTGTTGATAGAGTGACATTGGCTTTGAATGGAGAGACCTACCTCTCTCAGTTTTCTGGTCGCTCCTTTAGGCAGACACCCGTATATTCCCCTACAGCTTTTACAGTTATTATCATAAATGTCACACAAAAATCTATCAAATTCCTCCCCATTCATGGCTATCAGAGAGCTGGAGGCAGGTTAAAGTGTGAGGCACACAAAAGCTCTTGAACCTGCCGCTGTGACCGTAATCTTCACCCCACAGCCATCATTTCACCCTCAAAATGTAGCTACGCTTGTCTTCTTTCTCAGAGCCTACAGATATACTGTATATTTTTGAAATGGAGCCCTTTGTTTCGGAGGAACGCCATCACGAGCTCAGTTTCATCCTTCCATCCTCTGCTGCTTGTCCTTTTCAGGGTCGTGGGGGGTGGAGCCTATCCCAGCTGTCATAGGGCGAGAGGCAGGGTACACCCTGGACTGGTCACCAGTCTAACACATAGACAACTATTCACGCCTGTGGGCGATTTAGAGTTTCAAATCAACCTGACCCCACTGACTGCATGACTGTGGGCTGTGGGAGGAAGCTGGAGAGAACCCACATAAGCACGGGGAGCACAAACTCCCCACAGAAAGACCCCGGCCGGGTGGTGGAAGCGAACCGTGCTGCCCTGTAAGAAGTACATCTTTGATTATTGAATCCATTTACTTGTTTCTCTGTTTCAATATATATTTTCAAACAGAAATTCAATTCAAAACTGGTTTTTGAAACGAGTCCCAAACAGTTGATTGTGTTCATGTGGACGTGGTGTTCCTATCAGCTGCACAAAAACAGACTACGGCAAACCCTCAGGAAATTCAACATTGTTAAATCTTAAAAAAATAAAATAAAATAATGAAAAGTAATTTATATATGAAGCTAAAATTTAATAGCAATAAAATGTTCACCTTTGTGTGCATGTCAGAAACAGCTGAGCAGCAGGCTCGGCTGATGTGAGATGTCATGATCCTCGTCTGTGGATGTGGGAGTGTTTTTGTTTTCAGTGGTTACAGACACACTGACAGTTAGGCGAGTCATTTCATTCGATACAGTACTCTTAAGTGGCAGCCAACTTGGATCTTCTTTTAATACTCAGGGAGTTTTTGCTGTTCTTTATAACTATAGAATGTGCTGAGAGTGGGCAGTGAGACTATAATAAGTAATATAAATACTAGAACATGTACCAGTTTGCACTGAAGTGCAGACAGCTGCTTAATGTTTTCTTTATTCCAGCCCAGTTAATGTAGTCTGATGGTGCAGCTGGAATATGGCAGACACTTAGATTCACTCACTGTTTCACATACAGAAAGAAACCGTTTACCTTTGCTGCTTTATATAAAATGTTTGAAGCCTTATAAACTGCAAATAAAAGGAGAAGCTGTTGTTGGCTTACTCTGTACATCAGGGGTCCCCAACTCCAGGCCTCGAGGGCCGGTGTCCTGCAGGTTTTAGATCTCACCCTGGGCCAACACACCTGAATCACATGATTAGTTCATCACCAGGCCTCTGGAGAACTTTAAAACGTGTGGAGGAGGTCATTTAGCCATTTGAATCAGCTGTGATGGATCACAGACACATCTAAAAACTGCAGGCCCTCGAGGCCTGGAGTTGGGGACCCCTGCTGTACAAGAAGATGAGGCATTTTTAACTTGGTGCTGAATATCGCTGTGCTTAATGTGGAACCATTCCTGTGTACTCTGAGGACTAGGAAACTTCTGTGGCACCTCTGCTGAGGCATTTTTCATTACATGACCCAGAGTGGATAATCTCTTCAGTATTCCTACTGAGGAAATGTGAGAGAAAGTTACCATTTACATTTTTATGTACCACACCTTCTCCAACAGGAACCAAGGAAAATGACACATCTGCCTGTGTTTACAAATGTGAGCGCTACAGTACAGAGTTGCAGTTCATTTAACAGAAAATGCTTAGCAGACAAATTCTAAACTTAAAGTCAAACCACTATTTTTCAACTCATTGATGTGGAGGCTCTATGGAGAGCATCTCTGAGCAGTATCTCATTGATGACGATGAATGTGGTAAGGCGTCAGTGTTGTGCCTCGGTGTTGTGCACCATCTTCAGCTGGAGAGGTTCCTCCACTAAGCCCTTAAGCTTCTTAAGGCACACAGCTCCACTTAATTAGAGTAAATGAAAGACAGCACTTAAAATGTACGATTTTAGTGCAACAGTTTGGTTGGAATACTTCTGATTATTTTACAAAAGAGTTATCGTTATAACCGCCATATTTATTCCATCAGTTTGAAAGCCAACAGGCTTCTGTGGGTCTTGGCTCTGAACATGTAGTTTAAAGATTAAGTGAAGAGTTAGATCACAGAGCCAAAGCTTTGGCCTTCATTGGAGTTCATTGGTTCTCATTCATGAAATACTCTGATAGATGTATTTTAACCAGGTTTGATGTGAATATCTTTTTCTTCATTTGAAGAAAACCTGAGCAGTGTGACTCTGTTGTTCCAGTAGCACTTACACGTTCAAAAGAACGGTTTTGAACGTGGTTGGGTTGTTGAACTGCATAAGCAGCGCCATCACTGCTGAGGTGGGACGCAGTAAGACAGTCATTTGGAATTTCTTAAATGATCCTGAGGGTTATGGAACAAAAAAGTCAAGTGGAAGACCCAAAAACTGTCACCAGCACTGAGCTGGAGGATCCAGTTGGCTGCCCGTCGAGACACTGGACGATCCTCGACCCAAATTAAAACGTTGCTGGTGCCCACCGCAGCCCCATAACCATCAGATGGCATCTGAGACTGGAGGGTTATAAAAAACATAAAACGTCTTCAAAGGCCTCGTCTCCTTGAACGCCACAGAACTGACCGTTTGGACCAAACATGGGACGCTGAAAGGTGGAAGAACGTTTTATTGTAATGAGAACAAATGTAACCTTGATGGTCCTGATGGTTTCCAACATTACTGGCATGACAAGCAGATCCAACCTTTTCTGCGCTCCACAGTGGAGGGGGCGCCATAATGGTCTGGGGTCTTTTTCCTTCAGTGGAACAACAGAGCTTCAGGAGGTGCAGGGGCATCAAACGGCCGCTGGCTGTGTCCAGATGTTGCAGAGAGCATCCCTCATGACTGAGGGCCCTCGTCTGGGTTTTACAACAGAACAACGCTACAGTACACAATACCCGCAGGACAAGGGACTTCTTCCAGGAGAATAACATCACTCTTCTGGACTTCCTGCGTGTTCCCCTGATCTAAACCCAACTGAGAGCCTTTGGGGGTGAATGGCAAGGGAAGTTTACAAAAACGGACAGCAGTTCCAGGCAGTAGATCCCCTTCATGCGGCCATCTGTTCCCACTTGGAGAAATGTTCCCATCACCTCATGGAAACACATCAAGCATGCTGCAATACATTTTTGAAGTGATCAACAATAACGGTGGAGCTCCTCACGACTGAGCTCATGTTTGGATCTTTGATTTCTGTTTTAGGGGGTTTACGGGTTTTTTTTGGAGGTGTGGTCCTAAACTTATGATCAGCTGTAACAGCCTGTTTCAGTTTAAGCATTGTTTTCAATAAACTGCATGCTCAAAAAAAAAGTTTTGTCTCACTCCCATTTCTTCTTGTTGCATGTTGAAGCTCTACTTGGAACCTTGTTAAGATCCAAACATGCAAAATAGGATTTTTTGCCATTTTTCAAATGGTCTTAAACTTTTGATGGGGACTGTATAAACCATCTGGAGCAGGGTTTGCAAACTCATTTTACATTGGAAGCATATCTAGCTGACTTTGATCATATGTGGGTCACACCAATGAAACTGCCCTTTCTGCCAGTGTTCAGAAGTTTAACGACACATTTAGTCCCTGAAATATCTTGTATACAAAATGAAGTGCTATTTTAACAGAAAGAAATCTGTCAGCACGACTCTTTGGCTATAGTTTTAAGAATTAAATGCGGAAAATGACAGAAACCTATGGCTTAATTACTTCTGTGTAGCATGAATGGCCATGCGGGAGGTCTTTATCAGTAGGAAAAGCTGTAAAACCTCTAAATTGCAGTTAAATTTTCTGTTTTCCTTCACATTTTCCAAAGCCATCCAGTCAGCGGGATTTAAGTCCTGCTGAACCGATTATGACCCCCGGGCCTTATGTTTGACACCCTGATCTTAGAGTGTCACACGCTGATTTGTGCCAATTTGTACTTTTATAGTTTTGAAAAGCAATTTATAGCAGACCCAACCAACAGACCATTGTGTCTACCATGCACAATCCCATGTCCTTGAGTTACGTGCAGAGATCACGAGCTTCTCTGTCTGAAACCGCAGCTCTGTATTTATAGCAGGGCTTCTTAGTGTCTTTCCTTGTTATTTAGAGATCAAGGTGTACCTGCTGCTTTGAGGCTGGACTAAGCTCTGGCTAATGTAGCGTAACCACACCCCTGAAACACTGCGAAACAGGAAGGATTGCTCTTTGCACTGTCTACGGTTATCTTGCTACAAGACTTTCTGTTAATGAAATCTGTGTGTGTAAAAGAAGAAAAGAAGGGGTGGAAGATCAAACAAAGACATTAACAAACACTAATTATGATCATGGACAAAGCAGAGGAGTTCAGGAGGGATCTTTGAAGATGTAGTACTGGGAAAGAGAAGAGCTTGGACACATGTATGTAAATGCTGGTGTTCGAAGTGTTAATATATGTGAGCCACACCATGGGAGCTCTGCTGAGCTGGTTTGCTATTCGCGTTCGTGCTCTGATGCTGCACAGCGGTGGTGCACTGAAGAAATGGAGAGTAAGTGCAACCTTTGACCTTTAACAGAATGTAGTATGTGTGAGTGTGGACTAGCCTGATGCTTCAAACAGAAATGTTTTTACAAAGTAACAATGATATGGAGACATTTCATGCTTGAGGTTCTTCAAAGAGCTGACAGTGCAGACATGTATGAACAATAAGACTGCAGACTGTTCAAAGGTAGGTCTACTATGCAGAAAAGCATAAACATTACTGTGACCTCTGTCTTATCTGTAGCAGAGGCAAAGCAATATAAACAAGAAGAAGGTTGGCTAACATAAGCATTTGATCCTGATATTTGTTAAACTGACCTTAAGTGGCAGCAGACAAGATTCAAGATTATTTATTTGTCACCTGCATACGAGTACAACACACAGTGAAAGATAGCCTGACATGCTCCTCGACTGTGCAAAGAAGGAGAGAACCAGTACAACAGTCAGGAGCCTTCAGCTGCACTAGCTATTCATAAAATGACTCTCTCCATTTTCAGATGCACTTGTTTAAACTAGCTTGGTCAGTCTGATTGATGAGTTTTCAAGATGACCTTGAGTGTTTTGAATGGTGCCTAAAACAAAAAACAGGCTAATGTGCAAAGCTTTGCATAGCACAATGCTAGAACCTGAAATAAACAGATACACAAAACAAACGAGCATACTGTATACGATTTTGCACACAAAGAGAGGCTCCCTGAACCTAAACAGCTACACAGCAATGTGCAGCACCATGCAGGACCCTCTGGTATGTGTCTAGTTGGTCAGGGCTTCATCCTACAGCAGGATAATGACCCAAAGCATCAGTGCAAGCTGTGTCAGAACCACCTCAGGAACAAAGAACAGGGCGGTGAGCTTGAAAACATGGAGGTCCAGCACAGTCTCCAGACTTAAACCCCATCGAGCTGCTTTGGGATGAACTGGACAGAAGAGTGAAAGCAAAGCAACTACAAGGTCCACATTTATGGGAACTTGTGCTGCAGATATGGGAAGAATTTTGGCAGATATAACAGCTGAACACAGCCGTGTTTCTACAATAGAAATCAAATATTCGTCACAAAGGTGGCTACTCTGCTTAGACTGCTGCCCCCGCGACCCGGCCTCGGATAAAGCGGATGGAGATGGATGGATGGATGGATGGTGGCTACTTTGATGAGTTAATGAATTCTTTTTTTTGTTTCAACTCCAATTGGTTATTTGTACTATGCTTTCATTTCAGAGTGCAATGAGACATTAAACTGCATAGTTTTCAATAACAAACTGGACCGGTAGTGTATAAAATGATAGATATATGTCTGTGTGTGCTAAACTTGTTGGTTTGTTACTCAACCTCGTCTTCTTTAATGTCTCCACAGCCACGGGAAGCCCCTGACGACTCTCACAGCCTCTCTGCAGCAATGGACTCAGAGGAGAGGGGCTTTGGTACGGTTTCCCTGAAGTGGTGTGAGCAAAGCACAGGAGATGGGGAAACATTTGAGTACTTTGACTCCTGCTCATGGCACAGTGACATCCTGTCAGATTTTAGTGGAGAAGGAGAGGATTCTGTGGACGCTTTGCTGCGACTGGAGGATGCCTACATTTTTCGACAAACAATGGGAGTCAGCGTCTGCAGTGGGAACACTAAGGCTCGACGCAGAGAATCAGTATCAGCAAAGGACAGCCACCGAGATGTCACAGAGACTTATGTCAAACCATCTACTTACAGCATGAAAAAAGGACCAGAAAACTGTGTGGCACCAAATCTTCCTTTGAAACTCATCAAAAAAGACCTTTTTTCAGTTGAGATCCAACCCCATTTAAACACAGAGAAACTAAAAGAGCAGTGCAGTTTACAAACTGTTGTTACAGGCGGCACAGAGCCATGCAGTCTGCATATTCAAAAGCAACACAAAACGGAGACATTTGATGCAAAGGTAAACACTTCAGACACTCAAGTAGTGAAGTTGCTTGTACAACCTGAGGACAACAGTGGGGACAGACTGAATAGAGACTAGGAAACACAGGACAGTACTGTGGAGACACAGCAGCAGCATTGTGCACATGAAAACAAGACACATTCACAGATTTAAGAAGAAGAGAGAAGGCATGTGGAGTAAAATTAGAAACATGTAACGTTGAGCATGTAGAAGTACAAAATCCTGACCTGCTGAGCACTTATGTGTAAATAACACTTCCTCTTATTCTAAACAGGGAAAACATTTACAGGTTCAATCAGTGTCAAATACAATGTGGAAAAATGCACAGCGAAGACAAAACAGACTTACGTGAGAGTGATATAACATGCATGATAAAAACAAGGGTAATAATACCGATGCAGCAGTTCCTACCTTCAGAGATATCAGAAATATGCAAACGTGTGACAGTATTTCTACATCACCACACTCGCACAGAATCCAAACACCATAGAAGAACACGGCACAAAGACAGTTCATGCATCACAGAAGCTGATATATGCACCCAATCCATAATTAACTGTATTTGCACGTAAGGTGGATATTTGCTGTTCACAAACTCTGTTTGAAGAGATCCCCAGCAAGTAACTGTCAGAGAGCCACCCTTCGGTTTGTGCTACTGCACCAGAGCCCCAGGCTTGGGTGCTGGGTGGACTTTGAGTGTGTAAGCACTGCAATAGAGGCAATGATCTTGCATGATTTTTTTCTTCTATCCTTTTTCCATAGAGACCACAGCCTGCTTTCCTTCTGATACCTGCCCTCTAAGGTGTCTGTAGCCCCGTCAAGGTGGCTCTTCTATGTCGTGCTATACATTTATGGATGTTTGGTTTCTCCGATGTACAAGTCTAAGCACTCCTCACTGCACTGCAGAGCATACACTGTTGCTTAGTTTGCGTTTGGGAAATCTGTCCTGGCCAGTTGTTGCCTGAGTGTGTGGCTGGGTCTGATGTGCTCTGGGATGTCGTGCTTGGAGAAGATTCTCCCGAGTTTCTCTGACAAAGCTGCTACATAAGGGATGACAGTGTTGTTCCATTTGTCATTCTGTTTCTCACTAGTTGGTGTCCGACCTCCTTTCGTGTGCATCTTTGCACAGTTGGGGTTGTTGTGAAAATTCAGTGCATTTGCTCCAGGCCCAGGAGTGTCAACAGCGCCTGTACAACACAGGACTCAGGGAATTTTACTGGGAGAAAAAATGCTTGTATTACTCCCTTCAAGTTCAAAGTTGCTCACCGAGTGGCAAGGACCCTTTGTGGTCACACGGTGAGTGGGCAACGTTGACTATGAAGTGGTACGGTCACACAGCTATATCACCTCAAAGTCCTAAAAGCATGGAGAGAGGCTGAAACTGCATCTCTGGTGAGCCTGGTTAAGGAGATATATGAGCTGGGGCCGGTGGTGCCAAATTCCACCACTGCTGCCTCCCTCCGTTGTAATAACCATTTTACACAGGCCCAGAGAGCAGGTGTTGCTGCACTGCAACAGTCGTTTGCTGATGTGTTCAGCAAACGGCTGATAAAAAGCTTTGTATGAGCACAGTGAGTGTTGCAAATACTGACTGGGGTTAGAAGTGGAGCTGAAACCCAGCTCGCAATGTTGGATCTGCTGCCTGCGTATTGTAGGATCTACCTTACTGTCAGGGCTCGGCCGTCACAGCCGAGTGACGGATGTTGCACAGTTCTTCAACTAATAATCTAAGGCGCTTGGACAGAAAGCAACTGGACTTCTTTAAGTTTCTTGAAGATGTGCTTTCTTCCATTTGTGCAATACTTTCTTTGCCGAGGTGGCCAAAGTGCTTGCACAAAAGGGGGTCATATGATTGTCTTTGTATTATTGTAGGGTCTTTAGCTTTCAACATAAAGTGCCTTGAGACAGCTGTTGTTATGATTTGGCGCTATATGAATAAAATGGAACTGAATTGAATTTAACTAGGGAGCCCACGACACATCCATGTTTTCATCTGTTGTATTATAAATATGTGATGGGGAGGCAGAGGTCTGGTGTGCAAATGTGATCGGGGTAAAGCTGGTTCTGTTTTGTAAAGAGATGTCTGCTGTAGTCATTTTCTGACAGTCTTCACTTGTACAATACCTAAAACCAAGGCAGTGAAAAGTGAGACTACAACAAAAGACACTATTCAAATACTCATGCAGGTGGGAGAGGCTTTTGAGGTTGTGTATTGGCTGCAAAGCAGTGATAGAAAATGTCTTTGAAACACTTTAATAATGAAAATAATCATTTAATAACCCAGGGATGACATATGCAAAGAAAAGAGAATTGGTCCAAGCATTAAACCCTGAGGGACTCCATAATTATTAGCCCCCTTATGAAAATGATGCATTTCTGAAGTATTTCCTAAGCAC